>NW_020450529.1:7199646-7339672 GCF_003343035.1 Apteryx rowi
AAAAAAAAAATCATTAAATTATACAAGAGTTAACAAAACAGAGGCAATTCCATTTCAAGCCGTAACAGTCAGCTGTACCTTCTCCAAGACAGTGCTACAGTAAACAACGTCAAGTTGGAAAAAAAATCATAGTTCAGCCATAATGTCAGACAACTTGGGAGATAGAAAAATAGTAGCTTGAAAAAAAAAAAACTGTTTAGGAGAGATACAGTTAAATCACACTCAAGAAAAAGGGCAAAACTTAGGATACCCACCAAAAAACCAGCAAAGTGAGAATAACAAAAGAGAGAGACCAGCAAAAGGGCTGCGAGGAACCAAAGGCACTAAATAGGAAGAGCTTTCAAAACTTCATTTCCAGGGGAAGCAAAGGGGAAGGACAGGGAAAGGCTAAGCAGCCAGTTATTTACCGTTCCTCATAACGCAAAACCAATGAAAAACATTAAAAGACAGCACATGTCCAATTGATTTAAATGGGTAATATTTTAAAGTGGTATAATTACTATATGGAACACCTACTAGTATTTTACTCTAATAAATCCAGGCACTTTTGTGCACAGTAATTGCTTCATTCTAGGTCACTACATGAGCTTGAGCTATGCTACTGAGGGGTATAAAAAATAAAAAAAAAAAAAAGAAAGAAAGAAAAGAAAAACCACGCTAGAGCTGAAAGTGGCAGCAWCCTGTGTCCCAGTAGCACAAAGGAACGTTTGCCACGTGGCCTCTGAACCCCCACACCAGGCTCCTGACCTGTGCTTCCTGACCACAGGCTGGCAGCAAGGTCCGACACCCAGGACCTGCTGGCTCTACCACCACATCTCTTTAGCAAGCGAGGGGTCAGCAATCTCCAGTGAATAAGGGATACTTTATGAACATGTTGTAGGAATGTWCTAGCAGATGATCTAAAGGAGGTCTGAGCATCTACTGACATGTAAAACGTTGTCAGACTCTGACTCGCAGGGAGAGCAGCTTTCTGCRAGGTCCCAAACAGGTAGAGTTTACACAGACTCAGTTGGGTAGAGGTGTTTTTTCTTTGGTTGGTTGGTTTTGGTTTTGAGAGCTGTGTTTAAATAAATATTAGTGATGGTATTACACATACTACTGACAAGAGCAATTTAGACATCCCACGTCCACATCCTTCTCTGGTCCATGTTTAAGGTATTTTTTTTTCTTCTTTTTAAACAGACCTTAGTTATTAACAACTATTATTTCTGTAGAGATGAACTGCAGTGTCCTGCCCTCTTTTTGGAGCATTATATCTAAATCACTTTCTTTTTACGATGGCAATGTTGATCTCGCAGCTCCAAGCCAGAATAGCTTTCTTTCACACTGCCTATACATTTTTCAGGACAGAGATACAATCAATACAAGCAAAGGAGTCTGAGGAACCCAAGAGGAACAGGAATAGTTTTTGCGGAATTGATGTCGCCATGCATCCATTAGCCCCACTGAGTAATTAGGAAATTAAAAGTGTCTGATTGCTCCCCTCTACTGAAGGTCACCCTTGAGGCCCTGACATGGGGTTTAGATGCTAATTAAGTGCTAGCTCACTGCTACCAGCACATGGGCTACAAATGCCAGCAGATCTCCTGTTCTTTGTCCCTGACTATYGTTATAAATGAGTGCATGTACTCCCTTATAGAAGATCTTTTCAACAAAGTTTCCAAGCCTCACATTTATCACCACAGTTTGTAAAGTAACAGCCTGGCTACACACATATACTTCACTTTAAAAGCATTTTCCTTCTCAAAGAGTGGCATAGTTTGGTTCAGATTAATAAACCAGGGACACTCCATATCATGCATACTCACAGGCATAACTGATTCAATCAATACGAAATTCTTGCCATGCATTTTGATCATTCTTGTTTTTATTTGTTAGTTTGCTATCATAGTCTAAGAACCACCTAACACATTCAGATGCATGTGTGCAATTTTAGGACAATCTTTGATATATTTTACAATATTAAATATTATTTTTACAAGAACCTAAAAGTGATGCAAGAGTATAAAACTGGTCTACACTGAACATCAGAGCACAAAAGATAGAACTGTGATGATCACATGCGTAATGCAGAAGCAGTGCAGAAACTAGCCTAGCTACAGAAGCAGGATACCAGACTAACACAGCAATTGAGCCAAGCTAATATACCCTGTTACAACTATGCTGGTCCTGGAGCTTGTACAGGCTCCAGCTAGGGCATCTCCCTTTTCCTTCATATTGTGTGGATATGCCCAGAATCACCTTTTCATAACCAAGGAATATTCAGAGGACTAAGAGCCAGTGGAATGAAATCCCTATAAAAATTGATCTTTTAAGCTAGATTCCTAAAAACTCATGGCTGAAAAAAATCAGAATAGGTGCAAACCGGCATTTGGGTGCCTAAGCATTCATGTGAATTTAAACCAGCATGTTCCAAGAGGTGCCCTTGTAGATCAGACCTTGTCACTTGAGTTTAAGAACAATTTCTCTCTCAACCTAAGTTCAGATATCTGGAGATGGAATATCTAAAGGAATCCTGAAGTCTTTCTTCCCACAGTCAGAGAAATTATTATAGCATAACAGACCAATTGTTACATCTAATCCAGTATCCCAGAGTGGCTAACACTAAGAGTTGCTAAATACTTTAAGAGTACAGAAAGCACTATATAAATGAACCACGTGAAAGCTTGTACTACATGAAATACACAGGAAAGCTTGTACAACACAATAAACAGGAAATAAGTCTGCTGGGGATAGACCAAAAAGGCTATTAAAATCAAAACAAGCAATATATGCTTAATGCAATAGAGAAGGGGATGCCAGAGCGAGGGAAGACAGCAAACAGGCTACAGCGAGTCTTTGCCTCATCATTCCAGATAGACATAAGCATGCTACAATGACACTTGAAGAGCAGAAAGATGGATGTAGAAATAATCAGGGCATGAAATAAGAACTTTAACAAGACTTTTAGCTGCACGTATGAACTGAAACAGTTGTATCTTGGATGACTTGTGCAGCATGATTTAGAGTGGCCTGGATGACAGAAGCTGAGGAGCTGAAGATGACACTTCATTAGAGGCAGGACAACGGAGTTATTTACAGTGGACAATAATGAAAAGTAAGATTTGGAAGGATAATGAGTCCTGCTTTAGCCATGGTAACAGAAGAGTCCTGTTCCAGCTATACTGGTCTGACTTAAAAGCAAAATATCATGGACATCAGGGAGACAGATGCAGATTTTAGTACAGACCTGACTAGAATTTGGAGTAGAGAAGTGAAGCTATTAAGAGGTTAATGGTAAGATAATAATGTGAAACCGGAGGGTTTATATCCTGAAAAAATGTATCTGCAGATGTTTTCAGTCATCTAAATCTCTAATCGTTTTCTGAATCCCACCATATTATTAATTTGTGATCAGAATAATATAGTGCAAGATGATCTGTAGCTTTGACTTCCTCTTACATAAGAGGATTGCTGCCTCCTCCTTCCCCTTGTCAGGTGCTTTTTAAACTTTTTCTTTTCTTGACTACCCAAACACTTCTTTGCCACCTGCAGACCTAGCTATGTACCGTCACTCTTTGTGGTACTAAAAAAACCCCAGTCATCCTGGTCCAGACTTTCTACCTCAGTGGAAGARGTTAGTTTTGCACTGGTTAAAATCGGGTGTCTCAGTTAACCATTTATTCCTGTTCTGTGATGGATCCCTTGGCCAATCTGATATCCCTCACATGAGTCATCAACAAAGCTCATTTGAAAGAGGGTCTGGAGATGATTTAACATATAGTCCTAGGAAACAGTTCTCCACTGGCCCCAGCCTTCTGGATGAAGCTGGTAAAATGCCATTCAGTGTGGYCTTATCTCGCGCCCACTTTCTACTGACTGAGTAACACTATGATGAAAACTCAGCTGAGAGCCAATTACCTGTTTTGGAAAAAATTCCTCCTTCTCTGGCAGAGCAGCAATTTCTTTCATCATGTTTTGCTTGCCAGTTTTGGAGTTGGAGTTCCAATATTTGTATCGCCTCTCATGTCTCAATGAGCTTTTGGAAATAGTGCCATCCTCATGTTTTCAGCTGCTTCTCCCGCACATTTCCCTGTAGCTGATCTCGTCTGTTTTGAGCCAGCCTTGCTCTGTGAAGCAGCCTGGGACTGCTTCAGACTAGCACTTTTGATCTGGCATCACTGCCAGGTGCAAAGAGTACCCTTAGCAGAGCCACTCCGATGTCCCAGTGCAGGCTGTAATGTCACACTGCAGATAAAAACTCTGTAACCTACACTTCAGATGAGCAGGAAAAACTCCAAGAAACGCACATACCTCCATGCTAAAAAATACAGAAAATATTATACATTGAACAACCAAACCCACTAATGTTGGTGTCAGAATCCCAAGAACTTCAGAAGCATCAATATTTCACTTCGGAAATTTTAAGTAAACTGAAATAGCTAAGCAACTTTGAGTTTTCTGCAAGTGTTTTCAGGTACACTCTTTTCCTCAAATGGAAGTCTGACAAGAACAAGTGCAATCGCAACTGAGTCTGAACTGATTAAAAAAAGAAAAAAAGTAGTTTTGTTTGCAGATACTTTAATGTAACAGAATTTGTGTTAGATCCAGAGGTAAAAAGCAAATTAATTGAACCAAAAATACTTAAGGAAGAAGAAATCTGAATCATCAGGTTTTTGTATTAATCTTATTTGATTACTATTATATTCATGACCTCTATCCATAAAAAATTCAAGAAAAACTTCTCCCATCAAAAAATGAACAATTCATGGGAGTCTCAGAAATGGTAATTAGTATTAATTAAGCTGATTGTACACTCAGATAAGCAGTACATAAAATGATTTCAGACTTTAGGGGAAACAACCAACTACATGCACCAATTATTAAATTTTTAAAAGACCTGGAGATAAGTAATTAATTAGAGGGGCCCAGGCAATAAAGGGACTCCAGCTAACAAAGCTGGCGGCTCCGCAGCCGGGACCTGAGCAATCATTTTGGAGAGGACGTGGGACAGCAGGAGAGAGGAGCTGTCCTCTCCTCTGCAATACTCTGCTCACTGGCTCTGCAAGCAGCGGCGATCGGTTGAGCTTAACTGAATTAACCATAGTGATGACAGCTAATTGGGACTTTGAGGAAATCATTTTAAGGTAATAGCACATATTCCTCACAGCTGAAACTCTTTGAGGGAAAGAGCCATTTGGCAGTAATTTTAATTGGACAGAGTTGCTCAGGAACAAGACACAAGTTTTTGGTCAAAGGCACAGCCCGGCCAGAGCAGCCGTGTCAGGGCACTAACCTAACCATGAGCAGTGGACAAGGACGCCTAATCCCCATAATTCAGAAGAGCACGTAAATCTGCATTTCCCATCCTCAACCTCGCTGTGCCACCTTCCCAGCCTAGAGGCTCTGACAGCAATAGATGGGTCCTTATGTCTTTCCAGTTCTCCATCAAAACCTCTGAAAGACTTCTTTCATCTTTCTTTGAAGCAGATACTTTAATGAACTGTTTACCAGCCAAGTCTAATTGTGAAGCGTAACTATTGCAACTTGAAAAAAAATCACTTACAACAGTTATATAGATGGGAAATGACTGAGCCAAACTGTCTGTACGTTGCAAGGGTGAATGAATGATAAAGTTCTTCAAAAAAGGGCTCCTGATCTCAGTGAATCAGTAATCCTTACTTCGTTATAATGTGTGCCCTTGTCCCCGATGAAATTGTTTAGCATCTACCAGTCAAAACCAGTTTTCATTTCTATTCAAATGGTCAAAGACCTGTCTGAGTTGCAATTATGAACCGGTATCATAATGACACAAAAATGTAATGTTACAGTTGTAACAAAAGTAAATTTAAGGGATTGCAGGGTTTTAATATTTCAATAAGGTTAAAGCAGGAGTGTTAAATAATTAAACTTCTGGAATAAGATATAAGCACTAAGGCAATACTGCATCCATACTCATGTATCTTTTCATATGTAGAGGTGATATCCATGTGATAAAATGCAGGAGTGTGAGGTAAATTAATATACTATGCACTTTGATCACAATACCCTCTCCTGGCCTATGAATCCATTTCCCGGTAGACTTGCTCTAACATCCAAAATCACAGAACA
Source organism: Apteryx rowi (assembly GCF_003343035.1). Lineage (NCBI taxonomy): Eukaryota > Metazoa > Chordata > Aves > Apterygiformes > Apterygidae > Apteryx > Apteryx rowi. Next base: position 7,205,737 of record NW_020450529.1, read on the forward strand.
CTTGCATTGCTGCCGTAAAAAAAAGAAAAAAAAAAAGTAAAATTTTACAGCCTACCTCTTTCTCTCCTTGTAAGTGTGGAAGTTTCCTTCCTTGAAAAAAATAATTTATATCAAGTTACAGGAAAAACATGCCGATAAAGTCTTTATCCCCTGTATTATATAATTATGTAAGAGATGTAAAAAGAGAAAACATCTTCAAATACTGACAGCTGGGCGAGATGCGATATCTGCATGTTTCTGTGGTGGCAGGAGAAAGATGAATCAACAGCAGATGTATAGTTCTCCAACTATGATGATTTAATATTGCTAATAAAGAAAATATACATATGTCTATATGTAATTCCTGGAAAAGCACTGATAGTTAAACCCAATCTACAAGTGTGCGCACAGTTTGACTTTTCAAGATATGGACTATTATGTGATAAAAATGCTCATTAATATATCTATCACTGCCAGAAGAATCTGATGAAACCAAAATGTTTGGCAGGCTTACTGTAAAGAAAGCCTGTTACCACCTCAAATCCCCACTTGCTGCTAATACCACATCTTTAAGCCCATCTCCAGAGCCAGCAGTGCAGGTAGCCCTGTGGCCACAGGAGCTGCGGTAGAGGTGACACACTGGTTCCTCCCCTGYGGGAGGACCTCGCCGGTGACTTGCCCGTTCCTGACGTATTTAGGGTATAAAACTCAGGTGCATCGGGAGTGGAGTCTCCCAGATGGCAGGATATTTACCACTCTGCCCACTAGGCTGGCAAATGGCCGTAAATCAAAACTATGATTAAATCACAAAGCTGAACAAGCTATAAACTCCTTGGTGTTATTTACCAGATGATCACCGACTGATTTTATGGATTTGCAGCTTCTGAATCTAACCACACACAAAAAAGTGTACAGTCCCTGAAACCCCTGTGAAAGAGGTGCAGATGAATGTAGGGAACATAAGGTAGGAAATGCGCTGGCTTATGGTAAAGGCATTGGTGTGTAWGTATATGGGCAAACCATCTAAATACATTCTTTTTACCATAGTTTTGTTTACAGCATGCATTTCACTTCCCTGAACATTAAGTATTATTGACAGAAACAGTCATGGCAAGTTTTATAATACTTTGGGCATTTTCTCTACTTGAGTTGATACATACTTTAGAATTGACTATGGCTATCATACCCCAAAATATAGGGCTAATAAGAAAACTATTTCTAGAAAAGAAAGAAGACACACAGGACAATTTATATTGTTCCCACATTTCATACGTTTATCCTTTTCTTTCGTGATTTTAAGTACTTCACTTAGAAAACACTATCAGTGTAAGTATGGTGTAAGTACTCAGTGTGTAACTCTGGACAGTAGAGCATAAATGGTTAAAAAGTATCATCTTTGCATCTCAAAAAGGAAAAAAAGAAACGAAGATAAAAAATAATGAAAGAGCAAGGAGTCTATTTGATAAATATTTCCAACCTAAGGACTGAAATTTCTGAAGATTTTCACTGACAGAAAAAGAAAAAAAGAAAACCACAGCTTTAAATAAAAGAGCRAGAGGTGCCCTCCAGGCTGACAAGGAGACCTTCTCTTCCCACCAAGTTGGCTTTGCCTTGCAGCGGCAGAGGATGTATACAATGTCCCTCAACCAGTCCCTCAACCASAACCCACAGCCTGCCAGCACCACTTCAAGTCTGACAGTGCTGTTCCCCAAGAACAGGCAAAGCTAGACTATCCCGAGGGTGCATAGGCAAGAAACAAGGAAAATTAGCGTACACTGAGCTTCCAGCATTGCCACAATATTGCTGCTGCTATCCAGCATGGTTACTGCCGCATCTTGCCTCTGCGGCTGCAAGCTGATGTTTTCACTGCTACGGGGGAACTGCAGAAGTTCYCTCCATGGGGGAAAAAAAAGTATAGCCTGAAGAAGGCAGCAATATYCATTTCTCCTAGGTGATGCCACGTAGGGATTTTCTGCTGCCCTTTACAAGGCCAYTCCCATCGCTGCTTTGGCACATGACAGGCAGCAGACCTGGAAGTGAAGGATCTCTTTCCAGACTGGCACTCAGCACACGAGAGGAGACTTTCTCGTCAACAGCAAAACTCGGAACATTTTGGTCTCCATCAAGACCCACCAGAAATACAGCCAACCCCCAAACCCTTACGGCTATTTGAATAACTGACTGCAAGAGCTGGTCAGCTGGTGGGAAACATTTACCACTTAGTTACCAATGAGAGTGACTAAGACCTCACTGCTTTCAATATCCCTGCCATGGAGTATTCTGAAAAGATGAAAAATAAGGGAAGAGCAAAGGGCTATGTTTAGCTAAACAAATGAGGGCAGAATCTGACTCTAAACTAAAAATGGGTCACTTCACACTATAAGATGAGGTAACATACAGAGACGTATGCGTGAACATGCTTGCATCGCTGATAACAAAAGGTTGGTCACATCTGGTTGTACACATACACAGTTATTCTAGTTTCATGAGAAGATACTCTGCCACCTCCTTCCACCTTCCTCAAGGAGTAACGAGAGGAACACGGGTAATATTATAATGCCAATGAACAAGGAGGCTTTGTAGCAGAACAAAATAAAGCCTCCTTTCCTGACAGCATCTTTCCAATACTTCATCACAGAAGAGGGAAAGGCTTCAGACAGAAGAGGATATCCAAAGCTGAGTGAACTGTTCACTGAGAAATAGCTATATTACAGATTTATTTATTTAACTTACAGAATCTTTTCCTGCTTTTGACATGTTGAAATATTCAGAGTGCTAGAGCAACATGGAAAGTTTTTACCTTTCTTATCTGTTAGATGTGGATTTTTGTTCTTTTGACATTTAGAAGACATAAAAGCAATGAAAAATGACAGATAGGCAGACAGTGATATTATCCAGCGTAAAAACTCATGTTTTTTTTTTGACAATGTTAAAAGACAAAAAATTAGCAACTTAGTATCATGCCTTAGGTCTGAAGAAGTGTCCTGAAGAAGTTAAGCAGCATTTTAGTAGGACGGCACCATTACCTTCTGCAGGTACAATTCATGACTGTTTTTCAGAAAACTACATTGCAAACAGTAAGCATACTCTCATTCACAGTATCTGATAGCAGTCTCCATAATTTATGGGTACCATCCTATGCAAATCACTGCAAAGAAGTGACACATCTCAGGGGCTGTTTGTTGCTTAATCTCAGTTTGTCTTTTCTCATCGTTCTTTTYGAATCATGACAAGGAAAATTATTCATATTGGTAAAAAAGATTTAGACATTCTTAGTTGTTTTCTAAGAAATATAAATAATCAGCTATGTGTCAGCTATGAAATGAATCTACATTTTCTACTCAACMTGATGAAGTGCCTTCAAAAAACAAAAAAATCCCAGCAGTGTTTTACACCCCATTCTATTTCTGCTGGCAGAGAGTTGGGGCTCGGCAAGATTTGGCAGCTGCAGATTGCTCATTGAGCTGGGAAACAACACGGACAGACATCACACAGAACTAGACTGCTACTTTTACAAAATCATAAGGCTGAGTTAAGTAAGTCTGTGCTTTGTGCTGCTGAAATATAGCTCCTGGACTTTCCCCTGTGCAGCAGTCAGGCCGTACCTGCAGCTTAGCTCCCTGCAGGCTGAGCGAGCGTCTCGCCTGTAAGATCAGACTTTCACCCTGGGAAAGGAAGAGTTCAGAGAGACAAATTCAACAGCCCAGTGATCTGAATCAGCTCCCAGGGAAGTTCCTAAAACACCAAGCTACTGATCACATTTGTTGAAGGGGAGGTTGAGATTTTTTAATCCTTGGTTTTAGCAACATCTGGATCCTGCCAAAACTGGTAGGTATATTCCCACAGRAAGACGTTTTCCTGACAAGTCAAGGTATTTCACTGAAGACCTCCTCTGGCATGTAATTCCTAACTTACTGTAATACTCTTATTTGTTTGAAATCCAGTACAGCCACTTATTAAAATAAAACTGGCTTGACTGACCAAGTCCTACCATCAGGTAAATAACTCTTTTGGGCCTTGTTATATACCTTCAAGAGTTACAACCACATAGACAAACCTTATCTATGAACAGTCTAATTGGAAACATCAGTGCTGAATTCTTTCTTGCACAGCTGCTTGTTAGTGCATCTAAGGCAGCCTCATTCACAACAGGGAGAAGAGCTTCCATCCCAAAAGTTTCAATGACTTTACAGGAATGCCACCATTCAGAGCATCTGAAAAAGCAATTTAATGTAAGCAAGCAGATTTTAAAAAGCTGATGTCTGTTAGAAGTGAGAGATGTATATTATGTCTAGCATGTGCATGGCACTAAAACAAGCTGTTAAAACAGCATACGACATCAGCCCCCTAACTGCCTAAAACTTAATTTGGGAAGCTATCATGTCCCCTATCATGCCCCCTCTGGATTTTGAACCACTGAGAAAAGGACATTTGATAAATGAAGCCATGTGTTAAACCATAAATGGTTTAAGATAAAGAAATAACTGTCCACTATTTAAATGTTTCATATATTTTCACTCAGATAAGGTATCCTGCCAGGACGAGCTGACTGCATTTCAGCACCTTCCCCTCTCCTCCCTGCCGAAGCCAAGGCGGCTTCTGGTGCCATGGTCCACAGGCCGGGACCACCACGTCCACACGGCCGGTGCTCCCTCTTGGAGGCAGCAGGTTCACTGACCCAGAGGCGGCATCACGTGAACTGACCCCTTCAGCTGCTCAGTGGTCAGAAGCGTCACCAAAATCAGAAATAAAAGTTTGGATCCAGCTGTGAAAATCCAGCTCTAAAACTGCCAAAAATCTATATTCAAACTGGAAACTCCCTCTAAACTTCCCCCCTCCCCTCCCAAGAGCTTGTCATGAAAAAGGCACAAGTAGATACAGTTTAAATAACTGTTAGGGAATTGCTGATTAATATTAGAATGTGCACATAGATCTTTACTGCTGATAGATGATGGCACAGGCGGATTTCTCCGGAAGAAGAGAACAATGGTGCTTTGCAAAGCACAGCTGAGTTTACATAAAAATGACAAAAGCAGATATTATCACTCAGCAAAAGTAGAACATTTCTAATGCTAAGCTTCAGTCAAAAAAACCTAGAAGCATTTTCTCTCTTAAAATAAGGTGAGACATGCCAGTCTGCATTTCAAGGACAGCAAAATAACCGCTACAGGTGTTTATTTCCTAAAGGAGAACCAGTATTGGTTCTCTGACATGGATAGTTATATCACCTTGAACAAGAAAATCGCCTCCTTAGAGAAGAGAATTTTGCAATGACTGAGAAGACAGCTAAATACCTCGGTATCACCACAAACACCAGTTTGCCAAAGTCTTGCTTTCCCACTCTGGGGCACTGACCTGTTTTCTGAATGGTCAGGAGAGCAGAAGTGGTGTGAGTTGAGGATGATGTGCAGCCTTCCTCTCCTCCAAAATTATCGAGGAGCCACAGTTCAAAGTCTATTGTTCAAATGCGGTAAAGAATGGACAGAAACCGTATACACATAATGCACTGCAGGGAGAGCTGGCAGGCRACGGCACAGCTTTTTTCCCCTCTGAACCAAAAGCATCCAAATTACACTCTTCCCAAAGGATAAATTTTGCAATACCATTTAAGAGATGCTCATGTGTGTATTAAAGCTTCCTTTTCCCATGTCTAAGTCACRGCAGGCAAGCACAGCCTTCCCCAACCCTGGGGGATGCTCCTCTCCTGGGAGCCCCCCAGCTCAGCAGCAGCCTCAACTCCCTGTTTTAGAAGTTGTAGGAGGGAGATCCCTGCCCTTCCCTGGGCAGGGATACTGCTTGTCTCAGAGCCCCTACTCAGTCCCATTCAGTCTTACCTAAAATAATAAATTAGTCATGGAGACTGGCTTTTTGCCCTCCAAGCAGGCAGGAGAGAAACTCCTGATGTTCAATCCCTGCTCTGATGATTACCTAATTATTTATTCAAAATAGAAAACTGTCACCAGGAGATATTGGAAGTTATTCCCCTTAGCACCAATATCATTATAGCATAGGTCTATTGTTGAGAGAGAGAGAAGATGACAGGCCAGCCCCTATGGCAGAAAACAATAAAATCAGAGTACCTTAAGCAGCTTCTGATTGCCCTCTTATTTGTTTTATTTCTAAGCACTGAAAGAGAAGCAAGGAAAAGGCCTGATTAAATTAATAGTCTAGATGAGGAAGTACTGCTTAGAAATAAAACAAATTAAGTTTTTTTTTCTAGTTTAACAGGAAAAACAATTAAACTGTTTTAAACTAATTTCAAAATGTAAATATTGTACTGAAGCAACACTTGATATCTTGCTTTGGCTGTCAAATACAAAAATTCAATTATTTACACTGCCATAGTCACACAGTAAAAGAAATGCTGCTATGCAAAGTGTAGAGTGTTACCCTGTGTATCCCTCCAGCCTACGAAAAAAACCAAGCAATTGTCACAATAGGAAAGAAAGTCTGCTACCATTCCTCAAGCGCATAAAAACACATAACCACAAGAGGTTAAAATACCATTTTTTACAATAATTCAGCAATACATATGAGATGAACACCTAGTCTGATTCTCAAGGCCTAACAGAGGCCTCTAGATACMCCCTCTGCGATCCAGGCGATGGACATAGCTGAAGCCCAATTGCCTTCATCGCAGGAGAGCTAAAGGTGCAGATCAGCCTGTGGGAAAGGATCCCTTGCCAAGATCCTCCATCTGACCAGGTGGTCCCTGATATGAGCTGGGACACGGGATTTCTGCTATGCCTCCACAACAGTATGAAATCCCGACAGAAAACGTGACAATATTGGTAAATAGCCTTATAACCACTGAGCTTTTGTGTTGCCAAAAGAAAGGTAAATAATGTAGAAGATCTTTTGCCAGCTTTACAGCACAGGAGGCTTCCTAGGTCCCAGCAGGTGAGAAGCAAAGCCTCAGCAGGAGGCTCAAAAACCCAGCAGCAGCAGCCAAAAAGGGCCATTAGTGGGGAAGGCCATGCAGGACCCTAACGGAGTCCCAGCCCCACCAGCAGGCCCCAAGGCACCCCTTTGGCTGGGCCAAACAAAATCACAAATGATCTTCCAGGCAGAACCCCCAGAGCACAGCCCTCTTTGGGGACCTATCTTCCAGGCCTAAAGCAATCCATGTCTTTAGAAACAACCAGGAGATTAAGTTTTTTTCAATTGCGGCAAGTGAAGCAGTTTGAATTTTTTCTTATTAAGGGAAAAAAAAAAAAAAAGTATCTTGCCACAAGTTTTTATGCTACTGTAGCTGGCCTGCAAGCGTATTGAGATAACAGATTTGCAAGTCAGACACGTTACACAAATGTGCTCTTTGAGTTATACAGAATCAGTGTTATGCTGTCTGTGAAAGATTGGGAGCATCGCACAAAACTCTGGTGGGAAGTGTAGCTTTCAAGTGAGAAGTGTATTTAAAATGTAAGCCTTTTTGTCCAAAAAGAAAAAGCCTAACTTTCTCGAAGGAAGCAATTAAGTAAAAAGTCAAGAGTTCCAAATTTGAAACAAACGCTGCACTGCCTGACTGCATCTGCTGAGCCTCAGATTCAGATGAGCGTACGGACACAGGAACAAAATTCACTACAGATTTACTCGTTTGCCAATGCAGCAACAGTACGTGAATGTGAAGGCTCTTACACTTCATAACRGGGGCAGTCTGATAGATTAGAGCTTAACCACCATGAAGGTTTAAGCCTGCATGAAGTTGGTTTATGCTAAAGCACTTGATTTCATGAAAAGGGTGAGCCAAGAGCCTCCATGATCTGCTGCCCAGCTCAGTGATGCTCRTATCTGCATGCCAGACCATGCCCAGGATGGAGCGATGGGGGCACCCACCCTGGGCAGGTGGGAGAGGACCCACTCTTTGCCAGCCACCAGACACTGCCATCAGTATCACTTAAAGAGACTACTTGAGGGACACGATAGCAATACCTCAGTCATTTGCATCTCAACTGCCCTAACTATGCCCATGCTGGAGATTCCTCAGGTGACCTATGCCAGTGCTTAATGCTATGTTTGTCCTGCATCTGCAGGATCCACTGTCCCTCAGTTGGGCATAAGGGAGAAAACAAAAACAAAATAAAAACAAATAAAAAACCACAAAAGGCAGGTTTTGGCTGGGAGTCCTGTAAGACTACGTGCTTGTTACAGCAAATACTGATGTTCTAGAGATTTACGTACTGCTATCAGAATACTGATTAATTCCCTTCCAACAATGGCATAAACAAGTTGTTTGTATCTTTAGTTGGTTCTGATGTGAAATCTTGACATTACACCCCTTTTTAAAACCATACAGAACACAGCTTAAGGTAGGACATCCAAAACTTTAGGTACTAATACATTCAATGCACATGCATTATATGGAGAAAGAGATTTTGCTATATTTATATTTGAAAGGGGGCTTGCATTTTAAACTCTATATGGACTCCCTCTAACAGACTTTAATTCACAGATGCTGTCAAGACTAAGATGATCTCTTCTGACCTTCTAAAGAACACAAGCCCATCAGATGCAGAGAGCAGCATACTAAAGACATACAAATCTTATCAGAAGAACTTCAGTGTAAATTTCATACTACTTTGTGGCTGTTTCTATCTATATAGATCCCATCTATTCCTTCCATAGATTAGAAATCAAAAAACACAAGAACACAAGCAAATAAATCAACTTTCATAAGAGGAGGAAGCAGGTGAACTGCAGTTTTCCATATCCCTGGCAAGTGCCTAAACATGCTGTTTCCCTGGATTCTGAGGACAGAGGCATCTTGCTTGCTCTGCCTTTCTCTCATTGCTTTTGTTTTGTTGTTTCAGAGATTCTGAAAGATCAGAATTGCAGAACCATTTGGGTTGAAAAGGGCTTCTGGAGGTCATCTCATGGTCAAAGCAGGGTTAGAGCCCATAAAGTTAGACCAGGCTAGATCCCGTTTCATTCCACATTGGGTCGGAACAAATCCCCAAAATCTCAAAATGTTTCATTAAACCAATAGTTTCATCCGTTTGTAACCACAATCATTCCCATTTAAAAAAACAAACAACCCCCCCCCCCCAAAAACACAAAACAAAAAAAACCCATACACAAAAAACCAAACACCAAAACTGGAAAACATCTCAGGATTCATACGTACATATTTGGGGAAAAATTTTCAAGGGAGATTGAATTTGGCACACAACATGACTCAGGGGTGACTTACATAACACAAGTCTTGGAAGAAAGGTATAACCAGTACAAGAGACCACAGCGCTCAAAGCACATCATCACAAAACACCATGCAGCAGTTGCCTCAAAGCCAATTCAAATACAGTTTAAAATTTCAAGGAACCATTTTACTAAGAAAACTGTCAAACAGTTCACACTGAAAACCAAAATCCACTTCCCTTTAATTCGTGCCTATTTTCATTGCCAGCATTTGCTCATTTTCAAAACTGGCCCTGCTCAGTCAAGAGCTTGCTTTCCCGAGCCTGCTTCGCCTGGCCTGACCAGCACAACATTGATTTCTGTGGTACCATCAAGTCCTCACCACAGTGTCCTGATGTCACTGCAGGATGAAGACAGAGGAAAACGTGGGGGACGTAAAGGATGAAGGTCTGGTTCCAGCACAAGTACTTGAAATCAAAGTATAGGAAAAACACAAATAATAATGATAGTATATTGCTTTGTATACAGTCTGCTGTAGAGACAGGCACAAAAAAAAAAAGAAAAGGTAAAGTTTTTCCTGTTGGAAAATTTGGATTAACAGAAATAAATTTTCTTACAAGTGAGAACAGCTATAATTCATGTTTTCTCCAGTTTACTATTATGAAACATTTTTAACAAAATATGGTGTCAATATGAGAAAGTGGAAAATGTATTTCAGCATGTCACACCTTTTGATCAAACTGCTCCTTCTTGATTTTTCCAGACAGCAATGTTTGAAACTATTTATTCATAAAAATGTGGGTGTTATTCCAGTTGGGATGAAATCAAGTAGTATTTCGTTGCTCACAAACACCACATCAAGGTGCATTGACTAAGAGGAGGAGGTTTGAAGAGACTTTTAGAAAAGTGAATGCCATCAGAGCTTACATAAAGATGCAAGAGCAAAATAAAAGGAAACTGATTCAAAGGGAAGACAAGAGATTTAGAAATTGAATGAACAGGAGGGTTAAAAAATTTTTTGATATAGGGTAAAAGTCTGCAGAAAACATCAGGTAATCTGGCTACACTGTGGAGCTTCCACTGAATTAGGAGAGTGCCAGACACAGGGGCCATAAGGGTGATTTGGGGGGTGTGGGGGGAAGAGAACAGAAATATAATGCGCTAATGTACACGGCATGCGTGATGTCCAGCAGCCCTTCCACAACCGCATCCCAGCTCTTCCTTACACTGCCCTTCGAGCAGGGAGCTCAGTGGAGCCTGCTGTAATCTTTTAGGACTCGAGCCTAATCAGGCTAATGAAAGTGGAGTAACAAACATAAGAGGGCAAAGCATGAGATAAATACCTAATAATTACTGTCAACTAGTTCAATTCAGTGCATTACCAATAGTAGGAGATCCACATTAAACAATTACCCAATTCTGTCTTTGTGGGTAAGGAAAATGTAAAACATTTCCTCAGTGTCTTGGTTGGAAAATATAATTCCACCTCCACGTGATTCATTTAAATATCCTACCTGGTAGTTCATCAGATCCCAATACGCTGTGACAAACTGGGATATGCACACTGGAGCATCACTAATAGTCATCTCTGCTCGTGCCTAACTGTGGGTCCCATCCTCCTCCTCCGCTTTGGTACAGATGAATTTTAATCAAGAGTGGGAGAGCCCTCGCATATTATTGTCCTGTGAAAGCCTGGAGCTTAAATGGACCCTCTCCCTCTTAGCAGAAGTCACTGCGCATTACCCTGAAGCCTTACCCATTTTTCCTTTATATTGAAGTCTTAGGATAAGGGAGGAACAAGAACAGTGTCACCTTACTTTTAGGGGGGTTGAATAAACTCATTTGGTGACTGCTATCAATGGTATTCTGGCCTCATTAATTTTTTCTCCCAAACTTAGCATTCAGACACTTGCAGGCTTTTGTCTACTGCTGTCATCAAGGCATTTGCATGCACTAATCCATGACAAATGGTTTCATTTGATGCACACCTGATTTCCTTGCCTGCCAACTAGAAAGAGATAATAGAAATACCAAGAGAAAGTAAATTAGAACAAAGGGGGTCATCTATTTGTTGCAGAAAACTCAAAACAAGGTTAAGGAACACCACCTGGGCAGCAGACTTCACGGAGAAAGTGATGAGTTTTCAGCCATGGAAAGACAGTTTTTAACGACCTGGGAAAAGAAGCTGCATTTTATTCAAAACATGATATTACTACAGGAATAATTATACTACAGATGTGGGAGTTGGCTTGGACATAATCATTCTCTGTCAGATCCTACCCTGGCACTCTGAAACCAATTACAAACTCTTTCAAAGACCTCCACCATCTTCAACTCATCTGTTGGGTTTTCATTTTAACGCACAATAGTGCCTTCTGGCTGACTGTGCTACCCAAATTTTACAACATCCCACGGAAGAAACCAAGAACTTCATGAGTTAATGCTATTCATAACAGAGGCCAGAAGTGTTAGCGTCACCCTGATACCTACAAATCTTGCATTGCTTAAATCTGTAAGTTAAGGACAATACCTTGTACTACACCAACTTACAAAGAAAGTTGGTGGGGGGGGGGTGGGAAGGAGCAACCTTCTGGCCACAGCAGACCTACTTTAAGCCTGACACTGCTGCAAACTGAAACAAGAGCTGATATGAGTTAGAAGGGCGCACAAGGCCTTCTTCAGAAAGGGGCAGCTGCTGGTCTATCTGAATATATGCTTCCAGGCAGGATTTATCCCATTTAAAAAGATGATGACTTGTTTTAGGCAGCTGCTGAGATAACAGAAATCTTGTGCTGGTGAAAGTGTTTCTAAGGAATATATAGGCAGAAACAAGGAATGTACAAAAACAACAAACTATCTTTTTAAAAAGACAGACAACATTACAACTTAGGAAACCGATTCTTCCAGAAAGTGTTAGGGCCTCAGAATTCTTCACTCAGTTTAGTAGCAATAAGTGTAGCAGGCTGATGGATATAGCTGAAGCCACYCTTCTGAAGAGTGAAGTTAACTGATTTTATATGCATTATAAAAAAAAAAACAAAAAACCAACAAAAAACTATTTAGTCATATTTTACAGCATATTTTACTCTAACTTCCTTATCCAACCCACCCTTAGCCAAATTCCAAATGAAGCTGAAGGAGCTGCATTTTTCTCCCCAGTGCATTTTTCAAAATACATTGTACTGAACACTACCTTATTGTTAGTATCAGTTTTACTCGATCTCATTGCATCATTTTTGTTTGTTTTTTATTTAARCTCAGAATGATTCAGAATGTGAGCATTTAATTATTAATAGATTTATATAAAAGACTTACTTTTTCATCCTTGAATCTGTTTAACAAAGCCACAGCTGTATTACTCATCATGTGGCATGTGGGGAAAAGGTGCTAAGCAATAAGTTCCCTTCATTTATCCAGGTTCTTTTAAAAAATAAACATATAAATCAATGAAACTGATCTTCCAAATATACTATCCTTGCTTGCTCCCAACCACTTAATTAAACACAATTAACTCTAGTTTGTTTTGGCAACCAATTAATGTCATGATCAAATATAAATAGACCCTGCAAGAAAAGATTATAATTAATAAATCCTTTACAATACAGTAAAATTACACTGAAGCTTTGGTTGCCAGAAATATTTAACTGCATTTTTGAAGAGCATTAATGAGGACACCTAAGATAATAAAATTTTATCACAGTGTGTGCAGTTAAGTTTYGAGCCTAGACTCAGGCTCATCTCTACAGCCTGTTGGCTGCATGCTTTATTTAGAAGATGGGAAACTACAACACCAAGTTCCCCACTTTCTCATAAATTGACATGTATGATCATAGATGATTTCAGATCAAGTTCTCCATTCACATAACTTCCGCTTACACACAAGTTAACTACAGAAGTGATTTTTGCTCATTTTGTGTAGTGGATTTGAAGGCTTTTGATCCAGACTTTTTGTCATCTACAGAAAACCAAATTACTAATCCAAAAGGAGCTTTAGATCTTGCATATTTTGGAGCTTGCATATTATAACCTGAACCTTCAGCACTCCTAATCGAGAGACGAGGATTCTCATTTAAGCTGCTCTTTAATTGCCTGTCCATTCAGTGAGAGGTAGAGTGTGTGATATACAAATAAACCCTCACAGCTCATAAGAGAAATATTCAGGCACATTTTCAAAAGGGCACACATGACTGCCAGTGGGAGCTGCTGGTGTAGAGCAGTCACGTCCCAGATTAGGTGTAGCTCAAAGGCAAGGCACCGCAATGAGAACACCATGGTAGGAGGAAATTCAGCCATCTCACATAAGAGATTGACCCCATATTGCTCTTCACTTAGATATTTTCAAGGAATCGCTATGGAAGCGAGCTCCAGGCCACGGAAGAAGAATACTGCCCCTTTTGCCCAGACCGCAGGCTGCGTGGGAACTGCCCGGTACCTTTTAGGACTAAGCCATAAAAGAGCATTTAATTCCAACAGATCTCAGGATCAGGAGCTGATGGGTGACTTCCACTGAAGCAGCAGGTGCTTTGATCATGTCAAGCAAGTATTTAGGAGTCAGATTTTTTGAATGATGTTAATAAATCTGGGGTTTCAGAAGCCAGTCCTAAGCTCCTCAATTCCTGCCATCAATTCATGTTCCAAAGCTTTTTTTTTTTTTTTTTTTTTAAGTAAAAGAAGAATTATAATTGAATACTACAATTCAAGTATTGATTATCAGACAATAGCCAAGGGCCTGATCCTGCACCTGCTGTCATTGAAGATAAGTGACTTTCCAGGAGAGCAGGACTGGTTTCTAACCCACTGCAAAGGAAAGCTGCCGTTCTTAACGGAGTCAGCGAGAGGGGGAGATGTCAGGTAACAATCTTCTAAATAGAGCACGGAAATATGAGTCACAGACGTATACATGGCGCTTCGTAACTTCATTCTGCTTAATTTACACCCCCAATTCCCCATTGTGCATCATTGACAGACTAATAAATTTAGATCCCAACTGTGCTACAGTCCTAGTGGCCCCTGCCTAGGGCACAGTGAAACGAGATATCCAGCCCTGTTCCAGGGCTCGAGCAAGTTTAGCTGGAGAGAACCGTACTGTACAGAGCATCTGGAAATAGCAGAAATGCCGAATCACATCAGGAAAATAAATCTTGCTCACAGCAAAGGTTGATTTCACAGCAGAGTGGAAAAGAAAGCATTCAAAAGGAAATACAAAGATTATAGGAGGGAAAGGATAAAACAATGTGAAGCTTAATGGGAGAAAACACACCTACCTTATGAGGAAATGCACTTGGATATTGCCTTTTAAAATATAAATGAGTCTTGAACTTAAGTAGGCTAATCGCTAAAGCGGGTTTTTGATGYCGTCAGCAGAAATACTTCAATTTAGAACAACGGGTATTGCCTTTGGGGTTTATATTTGTAGGTGCCAAGTTTTCCTCCGGGCTAAACCACCACAGTATGAATTCTCACAGCCTTTAAAACCCTGACAGCAAGCTACAAATAGCAGAGTGCACCGGAAGGGCCTTCGTGACCCACCGAGGCCCCAGGCTGCACTCGGAGACGGAGGCTCGGCACCCGGGCGCGGGAGGGGAAGGCACCCGCCAGGGCCGCGGCCCGCGTGCTGCTGAGCCCCCGCATGGAGARGCGCTTTTTGCTCTGCGTCTCCCCAGGGGAACCTCCGCCTTGCAAAGAGGGACACGCTTTGCTCCTGCCTCCGTGGCTGCCCGCAGAYGGGACCTAGGGAGAGCCAAAGCAGCACGTGCAGGGAGGAGGAGTGTGGCTGGGAGGAAGGACTCGGGGGGACCGAGCCAGAGCGCAGACTCTGCCAATGCCCATCGCACGTGCGGGCGCCGCTGCCCGTCTCTCGCGATACCTCTGTCGGCACCTTGGTGTTGCGCTTTCGCAGAAGGCGCGACACGGGAAATGCAGAAACGCTGCCAGCGGTTCCCGCGGAGCGGCATGCGGCACAGCGGCCGCGCACCTCGGCCACCGTGCTCTTCACGGCCCATCGAACTGCAACACCTGCTCCCCTCAGCTCACCTCGTCTGACTGCATCGGGAGTAACAAGGCATCACATCCAGCAGCGCGAGCGGCAACAGCTTCCCTCCACGCGCACCAGAGCTACGAGCCCTTTCTCAGGTGAGTAACTGAGCTCTGACCCTCCCTCAAACGCTCCTTACTCCTTGGGAATACATACACATTTTTTTCCAACTCTATTAGAGTGCTGCCTCTCCTGTAAAGAAGGGGCTTACGTACCGCAGAAAAGCACGGCTAATTTCTCTGGCTGCAAACACACCCTGTTGCCCTGTTGTTTCTCTTCCGGAGCTTCGCTTCTTCAGAACGCGCAGGGCACAGCGCTTCTGCAAAGCTCCTGCTGTAAACAAGTGAGTCACCGACACGGGAGGTAATCCATCRCTACCGTGCTGCCAGGAGCCCAAGCGCTGGTTTCATTACATCAGTTCTCTGCATACACAAAATGCATACAACCACATTTGTCCACCTACACTCAAATGGTTTTGTACGTGCCCAGAAACACAGTAAACACCTCCAGCCCGGATTTCTTTGCTCAGGAGGTGACAATTTCACATTTTCAAAGACGGACTGTGGAGGCCAAAACAGAATCGGTATCAGTAACGGAGGTATCAGACAGATGGTATTTCAGTCGCTCGCTGGAAATCAAGTCATGAGCAGGCTTTTCTATCTTGAACAAACTGGGACATATTCATGGTGCTCTCTGTGTCTCTACTGGTGTAAATGAGACCTGAATTAGGCCTTGCATCTTTTCAATTTGTTCATTTTAATTAACACAGCAAGAAACACTAGTCATCAGCTTTCATGTCCCTGACCTGATCCGCTACACACAGGCTATGCTGTAGCATGGTGCTTTGGACACTGTGTGAGGGACTCAGCTCGCACTCACACAGGATATAATTTTTACCAGTCACAGAAGTGATACATATTCATACATTGCTACCTTGCCCTCGACCTGCTTTTATCAACACCAAGAGCAAAAGTCCCGTTTGATTAGTCTTCYGAATTTCAATTGCTCTGCCAAGTACAGAGGAAACTATTTTATTTTACACTTTTACTGAGGAATTAGATTCAGACCAGCATTCTTCCCAGGCTGTCCTGAACTGAAGAGCCAAAATTTGGGGCACATGAAAACAGTAGACCTTTTGAAGTGTGAAAATATGCCATTCCCCCCCCCCCAAGGCTGGGGGGGGGGGGAAAGTGGGAAGGCCAAGATCAGAACTAAGAAATTTTTTGCTCCCAGCCACAGACTCAAGTTGCTGTAAAATGCTGTCTGTCCACTAAGAAATACGCTCAGAGCACTTTTAGGTTGATGTTGGTTGTCAGTTTGTACAGAATTGCTTTGACACTGATTTTTCTCCTCACAGTTTGGATAGAGAGCCACTTCTTGAGATGATTTTTAATTGGCACCTGATTAACTACTATCACAATAAAGGTAAATATATAAAGCTTGGTTTTTAGTAGATGTATGTATGATTGCACTCCAGTGTGCTCCCCTTTTCAAGCAATGTGCGACTAGTTTGTTGTCCATTGCGATTCCATAGAAGCTAATGGTCCTCCCTGCACGCGACACAGGTCTCACTTACAGAGCAAACCCATGAAAGATTTGCTAAGAATTGTAAGATTGAGAAGGTTTTTTTTTTTTTTAAATTAGACTTGAACTCTAAGACAGCACTTAGATTTGTTAATATCTTACTGTCCTGCCAAACGCCAGCGTCTACTTCCTGCCTCTAGGAAGGAGTCAATCCTGTCAATCAGATGATCAACGGACTATCACAGGCACTTGGCTAACTCCGCAAATCACAACCTGTCCACTCTAATCCTCAGGCCAATCCAACAGCTCTACAACTGTATGTTAGAGCTTAAAATGGCCAACTTGGAATTCTCCTCATTACTGCTGTTTCTTACTAAATCATACAGAAATGACACGTTTGAAAAAAAATGGAGATTTGTTTCCACATAAAGTTATTTCCTGTGAATGCTTTCATACATCCTTTGCCTAACATAATTTTCATGGAAATGAAATACATTCATATAAAGAGCTGCAGAAAAGCACGTGTGCTACCCAGGGAGAATTACACCGCAGTGGTGATCTGCTACCTTACACCGAAGCAAGTAAGGTCTTCTTCTCTGGCTCCAGCTTAAGAAGGAGAAAAATCTACCCTGCCCACCTCACCTACCACATTCAAAAGAAACRCTCACCAATACTTAAGGATATTAATAGCAGGCATTTAAACCTTTCATTATGTTAATGAGGCAAGAAAGAATAATTCATGAAGAGGTACAAATAATACAGCATAATCCATTTTATATTTAAGGAATATTTACTAGGCCCTTACTATCTGTGCCCTTCTGCCAACATTTCACAGAAAATAAAGCTACAGTCACTTACAAATGCTGTCACACAAAATGGTTTATCTCATTTGTTTTCAGGTTTGTACCTTCTGCCAAGTTGTCTAACTGAATAAAGAAGTACTGAATTATAAAACCATATACTACACTGAAAGGAAGCTTTAAACTCATGTGTTTGCACATACAGTGTGTAAAAATCTATTTCAACCCACTCAGACACTTATGCTTAAGAAATTTTCAGGAGGAAAAAACCTCAGAAATCTACTTTGATGATAAACTAACCTTTTCATATGCTACCCCCGATTTCTAATGTTTCAAAATAGGCTTAACCAATATATGGGTATATTCACTGTGATAATCCATTGAGTTCAGTTCAAGTTTATTATGCTAAATCCACTAAATCAGAATTTCTTACTGGCACGTTTTTTGTGCGTAGTGACACTCTTGCATTCATCAAGTACAACAAGCACAAGGCAGGTTGGAATCTGCCTTTTTAATTACCTTATACAAAAGTAGCCCCATGCTGGAGTTGAAGTGTTCAGAACCTCTCTTATTTCAGAGCATCTCATTATCTATGGAAGATCACGAACTGAAAGAAAAGGTATGCTGAGCATGCTATTGATTACAGCTATATTTGCCATGATTCAATAAGCTGAAATTTCATATACCAAATATTAAATTATTGAGATTATGCACTGGCTCATCTGCATCCATTTTTTATTCACTTTTATTTGGCTGAACATTTTAATCTTACTTACACAGTGACTAACTAAAAGTAAATGACGCATTCCTAATAACATAAATATGAAAAATAGGGTGTGCTCAGGGACTGCAGTTGAATACATTAGAATCACTCAGTTTGCTAGTTAACATATTTCCATCCCTTTTATGTACAACCTTTTGCATGCGGTTGGCAGACTGCAAATTCATGGCCTTATAAAAAACACCGTCTTGATTTTCTGTTGTGACAGCAGAAATTGTCCAAAATCTCTAACAGTTTCCCTAAAGGACGCTCACGAGCTGCTACTTCCCAGGTGCAGCACAGTCTGAATCCGAGGTGAACATCATGTCAAATTCCACTCATCTGTCAGTGTAGTGGATTATTTCTTGAGAGACTGAAATTGGCTGCCCAGGATCAGAACACCATCAATCTTGTTCATGTAGGGCGCGCAGAAGCTGCCGGGGAAAGGCTCGCAAGAGGAAAAGCCTGGCTGTTTCTAAGGAGGWGATGAGGCAGCTGTAAAACCTTCACTCTATCTGTATCACATCTCTGAGTGAAAGATTTTGCCATTTTTCACATTTTCCCAACACTTGGTATGCATTCAGTGTCTTGCTGTTCTTGCTTCATAAAAGAGGCGATTTTTCAAGCTTAGGCAAATGTTGCAGAGTTCTGGATCTGCCCAGCTCTCATTTTTTCTCATAATGCCACTTGTTTCAACTGATTTTACAAAACAAGATTAGATTTTCCTTTTACCTAGCTGTTTACCTGGGCTCTATTTTTTATTTATTTATTTCCTTCACTGAGGGTCAGACTCGGATTACCAGCAGCATTACTCACAATTGCATTGCAATAAGTATTTTGTTCATTTCTTTGCAAGTCCCAAATATGACCATCACTCAAACTTCAGATACTCTTAAACTTTCAGTGCCAGCTAGTAAAGATAATATAATTAGTAAATCTAATGTGCTAACTTAACCACCTAGAGTTGGTCTATCAAAGACTTAGGTCTAGTACTCTATGCTATGCATATTTTATTACAAGAAAGCAAGAAGATGCCAATACCTGCAACTTTTGAACAAGGAAAAATAGTTGGAAAAACTTTTAATCATCAGATTGTAAAACATTTACAGTTCTATTACCATCTACCTTTGATGGTAATTCCATTAGATTAAAAACCATAAAGTATTAATTGCCACATATTAAATGATGCATCATTACAGGTTAACATTTTCCATCTTTYACTTCTAAAGCTCTTAAGACCTCTCCCTCCTTTCTTTGAATCAGCGTTTATAAAGTGACACACTTGCCCTGTCTAATTTTAACTAGATGATAATACTGTGTTAGACTATGCCAACTCCTCAATTTTTAACATGGCACAGATGCTTCGAAATGTAATTAAGAGCTGAAAACTTAACATAATCAATTGCTATTAAGAAAAGCACAAGAGCAGTAAAAATACTAACATGTAGTCTCTGTGGATCGTGGTAGTTAAAATGAGTTAAGTTTTCCATTGCAAACCCGTGGGACTAATTCTGACCTTACACACATTTAACTCCATTGAAACACAGGCCCAAATTCTCCTCTGGGTTACACTTTTGCAACCTCACCAGTTTTCAGATGTAAACTTGAAAATCCTAAAATAACTGTATCTCTCATTTACACCAAGGTAAACACCTGACCTCAGGTAAACACTAATGACTGAGTAGGTTTTGGCTAATAGTATTCTAAGTAACCAACCTGTGTCCAGTTTGGGTTAGATAGAGCAAACAGTTATCCAAAACTATGCTGTTACAATGTCTTTCCAAGCTATACTTCCATTCACTACTGCAATAAAGGAGGAGAATGGGGAGATAGAAATAAAGACAGAAACAGAAATTAAACTGTTTTTCAAATGGGATTCCCATGCTGGGAAGTTGTTAGAAGACAACGTTAAAAGATGAATACTTCAACATCAGATCGGCAAAGCACAACACACATTAGGCTGACTGGAAAAGACGCTCCGCGGTATCAAGGCAAACAACTCATAAAAGTTAAACAATAAAATGGATTTTACAATTATTCAATCATTTATCAAGACAGACATGAGCACAGGCAGAGCGCCTGCAATCTCACAGCATCCCACAGCTGATCTCAGTCCTACCTGGTCTGTGCAGGTGATGCTGCTGGAAAGTGTGATGGAGGGACCCCTGACAGAGCAGCATTGCACAGGCACTTATCCACAAATACAGGACCCAGGACATTGCAGAGACCACTGCCATTCTCTAAACAAAATATTAGACAGACATTATTATCCTTCGCCTCGCAGCACACAATAGTCAGCTTCCATTACAACATTTTTTTTTAAACTCCTTTTGCTTAAGCATCTTTTGTTTCCTGGTTATTTTTCCCCCTGCAGGATGCAATTGTCATACAACAAAGGTCACGTCCAAGGAGGACGGTGGAGGTAACGAGATGTCAACACAAGAGCCTGCATAACTTTAATAATTCAGTGGCAAAAATGAAACTATAATGATCTGAGTACTAGGAAAAAAACAAACAAAAAACCCAATGTAAACAGAAGGCTGGGAATTATTCCCACACTGTTCTACCACTGAACTTACAAGGCGGGGGAGTTCACAAGGCCAGCCAAAAACCGTGCTCTTCAGACAGGATCAGAACTACTTTAAATACATTACAGAAAGGCATACGACATTATCAGATGCCTGCAAAGCATTTCAAGCATACTCCATCCCCTAGACTGTAAGGCTAATACCGACCCAGTAGATAATAGATTCTTGTTTTTGACTTCTGCAAGCATTAATTTTTAATCACAGTGCTGTCTGCTAAACAAAGTAATTGTTTCTCAGAATTGTGTTCTAATCCCTAGGTAAAAATCAGCTTCCTTTTATTCGACCTACCAGTGTAAAAGAACTCAAGCATGGCCCGACTGAATTTCATATGTATCAGACAGCAGGCGTGATCTTTTCACAAAGCAGATCGCAACAAGAGTCTTTTTTTCCTTCCACAAAGGAAAGGGGTAATTTCTTTCTCCGTCCTAACGCTGGCATACTTGGCCATCCAATATAGGTGCGGACTTTCATAATTGTCTTTATTATCATACTAACTGGCTAAATTCTCCGAGTTTAACTTCAACAGCTCTTTCTCAATGCCTGCAAGGATCGGGGGGTTTGCAAGGCTCAGCTACACTACACATCGTCCAGTTCCTTTAACACCACCTTCTGCTGCATTTCGTATTGCCAAATTAATCAAACTTCAGGCACTTTCCTTATTCAGCCAATGACGCGATGCCGTTTTTAGCTAATAATCCAATCAGCTGAACATCGCTTTCACAGAGGAAGACAGACTTTGGAAGATAAAAATCTCTTGCATGGAAAAAAAAAAATCATGCCTTCACAGAAGAATTAAGGAAAAAAATAGACTCTGTATGTGACCTATCAGGAGGATTTCTGCAGTAGAAAAAATAGCAGTATTAAATAATAATGAAATTTAAGTGTCAATAAAACATATGCTTAGAAGATTTTTTGCTTATTTTAAAGTAGACAGTCTTTGGGAAGCTTTTTAACACTAACTGGCTTAAAAAGCCATAAACTTACAAGTATAATTAACTGAAAACACTAAAACATTATTTTGATTAGCATAAGGCTATTCTTTTCTCTGTACTGGGTGTTTAATGCACTGTACAGCATATGATTAGTTTAATTCCCTACCATTTACTTTACTGTATACAGCACACTTTTTCCTCCTCTGTTTCTAGAGGAAGTAATCTTGCAAAATAGAGCTCCCAGCAGACTTCCCGTGTCCTCGGGAATTAATGCCTTATTGTCATTTTTGGTGCTCCCAGGCTTTTCATACAACAAGATAAAAGGGAAAGGTGACTCTCACACATAGTGATATTGCAGGTATTCAGGCTCTTTTTTAAGCTGAACTTTATAAATCCTAGGCAAAAAGTGAAGCAAAGCCAAACTTACACAGTCTCCTAAATGTTCCTGTGTCTTTCTTCAGACATCATATTCTTAACCACACGGACAGAAGACTTACTTAACCCACTCCATATTTCAATCATTAGCTCTCCAAATTTTTTTGGAGCATTTTTTAAATGCTTTCTCAAATGACATTATTTCAAACTACTTTCGCTCAATCCCCAGCATTTCTTACAATCATTTCTTCATGTACTTGAGTGTTAGCAAACTGTTATCTCACACACACAGTTTTATGCAGAGAGATCATCGTATTACTAGTAACAAGCACAGTGAGTACTCCTCCAGTTATTATCGGAGTTCCAGATCTGCTTTCTGAATCTTAAATCCTAAAGAAGCTCCTTACCTGAGTAATCCAACCAAGAGGAGAGCACTCTATTAGTGTTCATTGGAAAGATCTAACACTTTTTTAAATCCATCTGTACCACAATAAAGGATTTTTAATAGCTTCCCAATAATCTTCTTTATCAGGATTAAAAAAAAAAAAATTTTTTTTCTTTTTCGTTACAAATCCTATTTCCAGAGTAAAGAAGACATCTGAGCTCTCAGACTCTGCCGTCAGAAAAGTGGCCAAGGTTTGAGGGGTGGAAACCTTCTCATTTTCACCTTTAAATCATCTCCTAGCGGCACCTTCTGCTTGATGAGACCTCTGAAGTGATCTTGAGATAATTTGCAGCTTCCAGTATACTTAAGGACGAGGCTCAGTGTATGTTTAACGACAGAGCAGCCTCACTCCAGCGCAGGCAGTGCAGAGCAAGGCAGCTGTACGTACGCTGCTATATGATGCTGTAAGTACCGTAGCCTATTTCAATACATCCCTGCTCGGGAAAGTATCACATGCCTTAAAGCGACACAGCCCTCGACTGCAAGCCACGGCGCGGCACTCCGCTAGGCGCTGTGGCTTAACAACCCGAGCAGCATTTAAATACCGGCACACGGAGACTCCGCACGGCAAAGGCTCGCAAAAGAGCAGCCGGTTTCCTCTGTCAGGAGAGCAGGTATGAATGGGCGGAGGCGGGTGGAAGAGCACCGATGCAAAGACAGAACAGTTGTAGCGGCAAAGGGCTCGCAGTAGCCAATGACAAATCCGAGAGACGCTTTAATTACACCGGCAGAGGTTTTATTCCCAAGGCGTTGTTCTCTTGCACTTATTTGCAAGAGGCGAGCGAGGCTTAAGGAAGCCTATCCCATTTTACAGCAAGCAGTATATGCTCATGAATGTAAAAGGGTGGTGCAGGGAAAGTGTATAAAAGCACAAGGGAGAGACAGAGGAAAGGAAAAGAATAATCCTATACACTTGCACGAGCTTTCCGACACCCTGCTGCAGCTCGGAATAAAAATCTTTCCTTACAACTCCATTTCTGATGCATCTCGACAGACAATGGGAGGAGAGCACTGTTTTACTCCTAAATGCCAAGTCTCAGATATGCCAAATTATTACAGTTATTTATTGTCTATATCTTAAGTGGCCATTTACAGGAATAGACTGGCTTCCTCCTCCTCTTGTATTATATGTAATTATTTTTTAAAGAGCAATTGTATGTACTTAACACGTGGCCAAAATCCCCATTCACTTGGCATTATGGCTCTCACTCCCGCCTACAAAAGGAAGGAAAAACACTGGGAGATAAAAACAGAAACTTCCATTTTAAGAGGCCAGGGTGCACACTGTAACACAATGTGGTTGTTTGGGTTCCCCCCCCCCCCCTTAATAATCTGTGGCAAAGAAGCGTGCTACCTTCACTGCTTACCAACTCCAGACACCAGACAATAGTAAATAGTAACAGTAGTAAGTACCCTTCCCCTGAAGTACCTCCTTCTCAACACGCAAGGATGCATCTCTCAGTGGAGGCTCTCGAAGAGGTGCTATGACTTTCCTTGACAGACTGTACGCCTCCTTCAGAGCCACTATATTTTATTGGGCAATACATATTAAGAGCCTGGTCCTACCAGCTGACAGGACCATCACGCTGGTTGCTGACACGGCGCCTCAGAACAGCTCTACGTTACAGCCTCGCTATCATAAAGCGGTCAGGGAGACGAGGCGACATGGGCGAGAGCTGGAGAGGGGACTGTCCCCACGCCAGCCTCGGCACAAGCCCCTGCAGCAGCACGGCTCCCGGCAGAGCCCAGAGTGGCCATGGGGAGAAGAGGGTGGCTCAGGACAAGCCTTGTTGTGACCATAAATGCTGACCTTTTGAAAACTTCTATTTTGGGTGGTTTGTATGAAAATGTGGGACTGGCACGCTTGGGAACACACTGCCCACATCAGAAGCAGGGGCTGAAGGGCCACGGGTTACAGTGGCTACGGGCTGCTGTCAAAGCTATGGGGAAGCTCAATACCTTCTCTCTTTCCACAGGGGCACAGAGAGTTTTTTGCAGTGCCTCAGCATGGCGGGTGATGTGAAGTTATTTTAAGATAGCACCTGTTTAACAAATATATTCCCTCTAGGACATGTGGGGAGCCAAAGAGGAAAAGGGTAAGAAGTGGGGAGCTGCAAGGAGCGAGGAGGGAGAAGGACTGCAAAAAGCAACTAAAACCTGGGAAACTGAGAGGCCTCATGGAGAGGGGGAGGAATGAGACAAGTTGTGACCACACACCTTGGCAAAGTAAGCAAAGACAGATTTATGCAAGATACAGGTTTATGTAAGGTACAGCAGAACTGTCACTCTGCCAAGCGCCGCTAACTCCCAGCTCCATGAGGCTAATGCCACCATAACCCCTGACAGATGCTGCTATTGCACAGGACAAGCTCTTCAGAAACATGGGACATGTTGCTTCCACAGGATAAGGGGGAAGATCAGAGGGACAGAAGAGAATATTAAACAGGCTGCGCTTCCAGCCTCTTCCCTGCCCTGGCTCCTGGCATCAGATGGGAACAGAGGAGTCCTTGGCAAGTCTTGCAGTAGCTTCCTCACACCTGCTTTGATACCTTTGCTGCCAATTTTAACTTTCAGTGGATCAACAAGACACAAAATAGCTCCTCTTACCCTGCTTTCAGCTGGGTACAGTTTCATCTTCACCTGATGATTTGGTGCTTTACTTTTCCCTCCCCATTTCAGGTGTCAGTGTCTCTGACAGGAAGGGAACATTGCTTTACTTGTGCCCACGAACCCACGTGTTCAATTTGGGGCTACTAACTGACAAGACTGGAAAGAGAACAAAGAAAGGAAATGTAAAATGCCAGTGAACAGGCTGCACATTACAAAATTCTTTGTCAGAAAAAGGCAAGACAGAGTAACTTGTCTCTGAAAAAAAAGGGAGATGAGGTAAAGACTTATGTTAACCTTCATGTGCAATGGCAGTGCTGTTCAGCGCTGGCACAGGATGGACCTGGGCCCTGCAGAAGGACAAAACAGCCTTTGGGTTGCATGGTCTGAGAGGAAAAGAAGTGGCAAAAAGCAGAGACAGGCTAGGGAGATCTGCAATTTGTGCACCCAGAGCAGCCAGCTTATGAACAAGACATTTTCTGTCCGGACAAGTATCTTGGGAAGATGTCAACAGAACTGCAGGGAAGCAAAGCATTCAAGAATGAGGTCTGGTCCCCCAACTCCCTCCCACTGTCTAGCAGCAGCCATGGTAGAGATGAATCTGTGATCTGCCCATCTTGGGAGCAATGGAGACTTGTAGGTACAGAACAGATGAGGGGCAGTGAGGGTATTAGGTGAGGGATAAGTTTGTAGCTCATCCTATTAATGCTCATGTACTCTTTTCAGTGTCCTGGTCTTCGCATCTGTCCCCTTCCTTACTTGGTCCTTCCACCTCCACTCTGATGACAAATAAGAAAGAACACAGACCAGGGGTCTTGAACTATCCTAGTGAGCAGACAGCACAGAAGTCTGCTTATCCACAGCCCTCTTGACTGGGGGAGGGATGACTTTCTGGGGTTGCCAAAAGCCAGACCATTGCACAGGTGTGATATTTCCAAGGGGTCAGCAGACATCAAACTGCCTTTGACATAGGCTCCTTCACACATAATGATTGTATTCACAAGAAGAATAGCCTTTTCCTCCTCATTCTACCATTCATCTGAAGATGCCAAATGAATGATAAAAATAGGCAAATAAAAATAACGCTCCTCACTGCCTGGACCTCTATTTATCACAAGTTTTTGTGGCACACAGAAGAGGAGAGCATATGCAAGTCAGACTCATGCAGACAGCAGATTGGTAGTTGCACCCAAATAAGGGCCTCTGGCCTCTACTTTTGAATGTTGTCTCCTCTGCTCCTTTCCTCCTCCCCCCCCCCACGCCTTTTCCCATGTAGAGATTTAATATGACAAATCCCAGGCGTATATTTTACAGGGTCTGAAATAGGCTCACCACCTTTGAAATGCAAAACACATTAGTTCTAGTGCTCCTGTGACAATGCAGCTTTGCTTTTTACAGATCCGTATTCTCCATTCCTCCAAGCTGCATCCTCCCACCCTACAAGTCTTCCACACGTACCCAAATTTGCTTTTGGCTGCTGACTGGGCAAGAGGCAGTGCACATTGCAGCCCATCAGTATGAATCTTCCTACTTCAGGTGAGCCACATGATATCTAACAGCAATTTTTCCTTACCTCCACTGAAAACCAAATTAGTGACTCTTGTCTCACATCCACAACATTTACGGAAACTTTAAGATCTGACAGAGTAGGAGAAGTTTTGCTTGGGCAATTAGTTGGGAAGTGGTTTGCTTTCCCTCCCACCTCCCCACGCAGCAGCTATGCACATGAAGATTGATTTACAGAATAACCTGAACGGCAACTGCAAAGTTCACACTAAAACCAGCCAAGCAGCAACTCCAGTTTGGAGCATTAAACCTTCTTGTGTTTCTGGCTCTTGCTTTCTTTCCCCAATAGAACAAGCTTTAGCATAGATGCTAAAACAGGATTTTTCTGGGATGGAGAGACTGCAAAATCTAAGGGCTTCCTAGAAAACAGCCATGGACAAAGCTTTGCTAGACACTCAACAGGCATCAAACATGGATACAAGCATTTGCTGTGCAAAGTTGGACTTCTACATGCTCATCTTTTGTGGTCAGTCAAATGCTTGCAGTGGTGCTCCCTTTTCTTCTACACACTTTTGATATGACCCTGGGAAAACCCTACTTCCTCTCCTTGCCCAAAGCCCTTCCTTTCTCAGTTCCCACTACTCTTCCCCCTCTCTTGAAGGAGACCTGGTCATCCCAACCTCAATAAATGAATTGAATGAATTTCCTTCTCTTCCCATGTCTTCTATAGTGTTAAATCCTTCAGTTCATACTGTCAGGTTTTCTCCTTTAGATTTTCCAGTAGGAGGAGGAGATGCAACAGTTACACAAGGGTGCACCCATGCCTGGGTGCCATAAAGAAGTCCCCAAACTCTGCAAGCCTGCCAGAAAGCTGCAAATTTTTTTCCATGGCAGGGGAGGGAACAAGACACCACAGAAAGGTTTATTGATTTGTTTGGCTGTGACCACAGCCTCTGCTGGCCAAATAGAGAAACTACACACACCAAAAGCCTAAAGAGCCAGAGACATTCAGGTGGAGGCCAAAATCCTGGATTTGCCAGACAAGTCATGGCCTTTTCCTCTGACCTTATCTAACACTCCAAAACTTCTCTCACCTCAACTATCCTGCGTGTGGTCGACATACCACTAAGGCACTGCCTCCAGGGTAACACAGGAGGAACAGAAGGTGCCAAGAAACAATACCAGAGCTGGACATGTAGGGAAACCATTTCCCATGGGCGCCGGCTCACACAGCTATTGCCCCACCTCAGGCATGGCCTGCTGGGAATTCTGCTTCGTTCCCACTATGGATGCACCTATATTGTATAGGGAACTCTTCCCCGTGATACAGTAACACTGGGGGAACAGCACACCGCACTGGATAGAGAAGCTCTGCTTGGTGTGCTTGGCACCCAAAAACCTGGTGGCTCCTTCCCACCCAGGGAAGGGGCTTCCTACCCTCTGTTTTCATGTGGCATCCTTGCAACACTTCTCTCCTTGTTATCACAGCCACTCCAACCTTGCTTAGCAGAAGCAGGAGTTTTATCAGACCCTTCTAAGATGCAGGAAAGATCATCCAGCAAGATAGCATAGCCGGACCCATTAAAAAAGTAAGTTAAAGCACCATAAATAGCCTGTACTGGAATGAACAAAGTTAAACAACCAATGTGAATATTGAATGAAGTGGAGAGAAGCAGGAGAGCACAATACAAACGGAAAGACTTTTACTGTTATTATTTCCAGCCTACCTTAAAGGTGCTGTTCTACTTTGTTGAAAGGGGACCCAGTCTTCACAATTCCAGCATTTGAGAGGCAAAGATTCTGCTTCTTACAAATTTGCCATGCCTAAGAGAGAAGAGGAGGAAAAAAAAAAAAAAAAAAAGAGAACACATCTATATTTGTCAAGGAAGTTTACACCAAAAAGTTTGTCCTAGTTATTTTTAAAGTATGTAGGACAACGCACAAAAAAACTTGACCCTTATCTATAACTTGCCATTAGCTGGCAAGAGAGACCATCAGTACTTTCTAAAGAGTAGCAAGAGGCATTACATGTACAGTACATTATCATCAAGGAACAAAATTGCAATTATCACCCAGTATATTCAAAATATAACTGTGAAAGTATGACTGTGCTCATCATGGCAAGTAAACATAGCCTCCACATAACAGATAGGAGTTGTTTATTTAGTCTCAATTTAGAGTTACCAACAAAGCAAAGACATCAAGTTAAAGCAGCTCTGGAGTGATGCCGGTCATCATGTTATTGTCAAGTAATAATACTGTTATCCTTTACCAGCTATACATTAGCTGTAGAGAACATCCCAGTTTTAAAATTCTGAATCTCTTCTTCTCTTCTCATCAGTTCTGAACTTCCGCATGGCACAAACCCCAGAGTTTTCAGCCCAGACATTCTTACATTGGTCCAACTGAACCCATTAAAAATCAAAACCTATTGAAATATTCCTAGTTTCAGAAGAAACTATTACTAGTGTCAGTCTGCAGTTGCCTTTCCAAACCAGCCAGAACCATATTCCATGCAAAACCTATCTACAACAGAGAAATCACAGGTCAAGATACCCGAGCTGAAAAAAAAGCAGTATATCTATACTCACAAAAAACACTTGGTATTTGATTAATCAGTTCCAGTATGTCAAACATCAGTCCCAAGGCACAGCTTGAGTGCATATTTTTGCCACTAAAAAAGTCAATTTTCACATGAAGGGAACAGATATGTTTTCAATATTCACAATGTAAATAGATAAATCAAACAGAGATGAAGTAGTTAAGATTTACTAGGAGGCAAATTCACTATGGGCAGTTTAGGCCCAGTCACAGGGCTGCCCTTGCTACTTTTAGCTTTATTATGTTCCTCGCTCTAGATTGAGCTAAACAAACAATAGGGCTCCATTATCTCAAAGTAATGGAAAAAAAGATGCTTCATTAGCAGTGAAGACAAGCCCCTTCTGTCAAAGTTCACCTAGTGCAGATACAGCATAGGAATGGGGCTGTTTGGAAAACAGATTTCTCCCCAGAGCATTGCAACAAATTGCCCCCAAGCTCCAGGGCCGCAGCCCCACCAGCCGCACAGCAGGTGCTCCCCAGCCCACCCGGCCTCCCCCCTGGGAGAAGCCTGCAGGAAAACCAGCCAGGAGCCACAGCAGAGACTCCCACGCAGGCCAAACCTCACAGATACCCCAGCCCCTTCCCACAGGGGGAAAGGGCTCCCCCAAGACCCCAGGAAAGCCCTACACACCAGCCTTAGGCACGACCAGGACCCCCAACCATTGAGCTCCTAAGCACCAACCTTGAGAAACCAGGTCCAAGCTCCCAGGCAGGCTTAGCTCTTGTCTCTGCCTCCTCTCCAGTCTTTCCTAGCTCATGTGCTGCTTTCTATAGCCTTTTGGCTACTATTTTTTCCCCATCCTGAGACAGCCCACACCACCCCCAGCCTGACTGATGGGACCTCTTACACACCCAGAAACACCAGCACCTTTAAAGGGGCCACAACCCAGGGCAGGGATGAGCTGGTTTGAAGGCTTAAAAAACCACCAGGTGCAAAGATTTTTTGGTTAGAATAAATCCCAGGGGAAAAGCACAGCCAGGCTGATTAGGGGAGTGCCCTGGGACGGCTGTCAGGGAGYGCTGGCAGAGCTCTGCTGAGCTCAGTGCGCCTCCAGGCATGCAGGTACACTTGGGTGCTCCAGCACACAGCAAATGCTCGTCCTGGCTAACCCCAGCACCCACGCTCACAAGCACCTTGCTTCAGAAAGCAAGCTTTGGCTGGTACCTCTGCAAAGGAAAAATGCTAGGAGCCAGTTCAGCTCCGTGGTGTTGCACTGCGGGGGTTTATAACACCAGGTTGCTACCCTGAAAATAGCATTTTAAAGTCGGCTAAGTCTGCATTGGCCCCAGCTGCAGGGGAAATTTCAGCTCTTGTATTTCACTAGGGCATTGACCAAACAGCTTATTTGCAAACCTGTGTATTTGCTTCCACTTTATCACAAAGAAAGCCAATGGTGGAAAAGCAGTAACAAATTGAGAGGTTTCCTTGCTACCTGCCCCCTGCAGCTGTGAAGTCTTATAATGGATTCACTATGTGATCTTAAAATATGTTTCAGTTTATTACTTGTAAAATGTCCTGTATTTTGCAGAGGCACAGTGAGGCTTCCACACACCTATTTTAGCGTTCTTGGAGACCCTCAGATTAGATATGCTATATAAGGTGATTTTGTTTACTGATGGATTAAACTAATGTACAATATTATAGCCTAAAGTTTTTAAGAAAACCCTTGAAAAGATAATGCAGGCAGGCTACAAGGGACAATTTCTGACTTTAGTAATGCTCATGAAAAAAATACCATGGGAAAGCAGCACAAATAAAAGACTCCTTTGAAGAAGAGGTGGAAACAAGAGGCTGAGAAAAGTTCTCCCACCCAAAATAAGTGAGAATCAGCATAAATATGTAACATACAGCAGCCAATACATCCCTGATGCCGTTATTTTGAAAGCAAGACGAAAGCTATTTAGATACTTTGGACCAAGTCACTGTTTGTGCGACTGAGAGCCATTATTAAAAAGTCTGTAAGACAGTAAGACTTAAGACTGTAAGACTTAAGATTTAATTCCACATCACAGCTAGGGGCTTTGTCGTTATTTAAGAGAAACACTCCAAGCACTCCTTTCCAAATCTCATCTACTTGTTTTCTGGGCTGAGCAGAGAGCTGCAGCAGAGCCCGGTGTGCTCTACTGGTGCTGCAAATGGCTAGTTTCCGAGTAAAGAATTAGTGCATGAAAAGAGCATGGAAAAAAATCATATACTGTGCTGCATTTGCTTCAAAACAGGTTGGTTGACTGACAGCAAACCCTATATAATAATTCCTTCCAGGCAGATGGCAGGATCACGATTTGCTCTTCAGCTGCAATTCTCTGCTGCCTCTCATAAGCAACCTAGCTACATGATCTACCAATAAGAAGGGTCTGGGCTGTTTTATGTAAGTTTTACAACACTCAAATCAAAACATATGGATTAATATTGTGACTAGTTCTCGTATTCCATTTTGTAAAAATTTGCCTTGAATTTGCCTCCAACATTTCATAGCTGATCCTATACAGATAATAGCTTCAGAAATCTACACAAAAGCAACTTGTAAATTCGTACACCACCCCTGACAGACAATACTCTCTTGAACGTTTGCGTAGGCGTTGAAAATCTTGCCATACATCTCTAGTTCTCTCAGCACATATTGTTTTTAGGCTGCCATCTGCTAATGCACAGTTCCACCCTAAGAGAGATGCAGGAGTGCTCCAGTCTCCAGTCTGTTCTGTTCTCAGATTTACTCTTTTATTTCTTTCAATTCCCAACGCTCAGATTGTGCCATTCTTAACCCTGACTGTAGTAACAAAGTTCAAGAGACCCATTCACATCACTGCCAATTTTCAGTGATAAAGAACATCTATTGAACGGGTATCTAGGCATTTGTTTTAAGGAACCAAAGCAGTGCTTTGCACGGTGGTGCTCCTGGAAGCAAATTCACTTGTCTCAGTGTCATCTGGTGTGCACGTAGAGAGGTACTAGGCCAATCAGGAAGTTTCAAAGTGCTCATTTTCAGTGCATGTATATTAAAAGCGCGTGTATTAAGTTGGTGGCAAATGAAGAGCACAACTCCCAAAGAAATAATATGGGTCCCATCTTGAACAAAGCACAGCTATGCACAGCACACAGTGCAGAATGTAGGGCTCTAATTATCGTAATAAATAAGGAATGAGGAACAGCAAATTTGACTGATTTTGCTCTTCATTTAAATTGTCGGTAGTACTCTGACTTACTGCTGATTTTGCTTCACTACCAAACTATTTGCAAAATTTATAAGATGATATTCTATTTTTTTGTTTGGAAAAAAATTTACATGTGATAATTTAGGTTAAGTTTGCTATGCAGGATCTATCACTAAAATATATTGGAAGCTACAAATTTAACTTCAAGAAACTGAGGACTATGTTATCACTTGCCAGCTGAAATTTATCTGCTTTGATCCTTTTTTTATATTCTTCTTCTCCCACACATCCCTTTCACTACCCCACCTTCTTCTCAGGTTTTCAAAGACTTTGTTGTCATTTGCTGCTGAATAAAATACTAGGTTTTGTTGGCATTGTAGGCTCAGTACATCAAATTGTTGTTGATGTCACATTCGGAATTCTGTGCGCCAAGCGGAGAAGTCAGAATAAGTGAGTAGATACAAATGGCACAGAAATCCTTCCCATATTGCTTGCAGAACATAAAAGTGAATAAAAGAGGACCAAGACAAGAAAATAGAGATTGGAAAATGAAAATATAAAGGGGTATACGTTTAAAGAAGGTTCAACTAGTGGTTTTGCTTTTTATTCTAGCTTGTACAGCAATCCTCTCTCATTCCCTAAATTGTACAAAAATGGTATGGTAGACTTAAGTGATATGTTGTTCTTGGTTCCAGTAATCAAGGTAAACCAGAATAATCTTTTTCATTGAAAAAAATTTCTTTTTACTTCTAAGCAACAATGTAGTTCTTGTTATTCTATCTATGCTCTAGCAAAAGATTGCAATTGCCTTTTTTACAAGGTTTTAGTTGCTAGAGATATAAACCGTCTCTCCAAAGTATGACAGATGAATTCTCATGCAATGAAATATGATACCTTCCTTAGAGCCTGAAAGCAACTCTAATAGATTTTCAGGAAAATGATGAAGATTAGCTTAATGTTGCGTAAATAAAGAAATTTATGCAACCTGGAATGAAATCCCACCACAAGCAGAAGGCTGGGCCCTACGTATGACATTAAAGACTTCTTTTGACAGCTTCTGTGAGTCTTTAATAGATATGGGGTCATTTGCTGACCTTCTGAATTTCACCTGATATAGTCATCATAGCTAAATTTTAAATATGAATCATTTTTCAGGCAGCATAATATCCAGTTGGCTCCTCCTTCCATTTCCCCACAGGGGGCTGAAAAATGTTAAACTGTTCTCTTCACAATTAAATTCATGAAACACTTAAATTCTATGGCAGCCAGACACCAAGGAACAGGAAAATCATTTCATCTCATAATGTTTTAGAGCCCCTAGGCAAATGTAAACAGTGTATGCTGTGATAGACTAAGGATTTATTGCTGCTGCTGAACAGAGAATCTGCTGATTTATTTTTAATTCCAGTAGATTTTTTTAGGGTAATTTACAATTATTTATTACAGAATTTTGGTGGAACTATTACTTAGGAAGTTTGAACATACCAGACCCATTTATGTGGAAATGTATTTTAAACAAAAAAACACTAAAACCAAATCAATCTGTATTGAACTAACACTGGCCTGTAATAGTGAATCATTATTACACTCACTCTATTGCCAGAGCCTAAAAGGGCTTTTAAGATACCTTGCATATTGCAGCTCCTCAAGGCCAAGGAACGTTTTATAGGCTACCACTGGAGGTGCTGCTGAAGCAAGTCCTTAAGTCCTTAAGCTTAGGCCCAGAAGTGTCTAAGTCCCTTTCATATTCTTGCAAATATTTTACCCGAGATTAGCTTAATAGATTTTGCTGAGAAAAACATCACTAAACTGTGTAATACCCAACTGCTGTTCTAACTATTAATTTATATATAACTCAGGACAAGAGGCGACCGTTTCAAGTCTGTACATCTCTGTTAATATATCAAATTCATAGAAACATTAGTAAATATATGACTTTATGTCTTGCCACTTACTTTTACAGTATTGTGCTTAGCTTTACTGGAGTGCACTCTTGTGCTTCAGCTATATTCAACAGCCTTGGGAACTGTTTGGAAACCTGAAGGATAGTAAATTGACTTTCATGGCAGGAGGTGAGCCACAGGTCTTCAACAGCGGTTAGCGATTGATGCTTGCTCATAGGAACAGCCATCCTGGATCACACCAAAGGTCCATCTCAGTGGATATCTAGGTTCCAGCAATGCTCTGTTGTCATCTTCTGTCTCTTATCTTTTGGTCATGTTCACCTGTTGACTCATATTGCGATCTGTGGGTTAGCACCTTGGGTAGAAACCACCTCCTTTGTATCTATGCGTATGAGACACAGCACAAGGAGGCTGATCAGTGTCTAGAGCCTGTGGTCACTCCACAATGAAGCTAAAGAAAACCATAAGAAGTACTAATCCGATAATCACCATATTTGCCAATTCACCACCTACATCTCCATTAAGAAGTGCCTGCATTTTACACAAGTGATTCAAAATCCTTTCTGATCTCTTTTACCCTGGATGAATTTTACCTGTAAGACTTAATGCTTTTTTAGTAGGGCTGACAGTAAACATGAAACTTGTTTAAAAAATGCAAAATTTCTGAATTTCTCTCCACAAATGCCACAGAAATCACTCCAGGATACCTGCCAACCTGGCATTCCCCTGAGACTGCTTCAGGTCTTGCTCTGGCTGTCTTGAAGCAAGAACTTGAACCACATCTCAGATAAATGCTGTAGAGAATCAATGACTCTGTCTTTCCTGCTGAACTTTGTATATATATTTAAATACTCACTATTTTGGAATCTGGAAAGAAACAATAATATAATAAAATGGTCAAAATACTTTCCTGATAAGAGAAACTACTGCTCTGAATCAAGCAAACAAGAGACTCAAACACGAGCCTGATGGCTAAATTTTCTCAGCACTGACCTAAAAACAGTGCTATGGTCCTACTCACTGTCTTTTTGACAAAAAATACCTAGCTACTCAACAGAGATTTTGTCTAAGCCAGGATATTTCTGTAGAGATTCATAGTTCACTTTAAAGAGGTGTTATTTTTCAGTGAAAGGGAAAAAAAGGATAAAGTTCCTAATGAAGGTGAAATCAGAGAAAGTGTTGATAGTGACTTAATTAGAAACAAGATACAGTCAAAAATGGAGAACCTATGGTCTTACACTTACTGGAGGAAATGTTGATGTTCTTGATGACAGTGAGTGTTTTGTCATTGTTCGTGGCCAGACTTTTACCCTAATAACAGACTCTCCACTTCACTGTACATTGTACAGTTTGCCTGCTTGCCTTTATTTTTCTCAATCTGTAATGTCCCTAATAATAAATAAATAAGTAAATAAAACAGCCCTTGAAGAAAATTCATGCCTAAAACAAGGACATTAGAAAGATCCATTTGAAAAGAGTAATAGCAGTTTCAGCTGAGGTGTTACATGAACAAAATTTTAACAAATAGATGAGTGTTCCCTGAGAACACTAAAATGTTACCAAGTGAGAAACAACACATTCTGGCTCAGCCTCTAAACAGACCAGTAGATGCATGTTACTGCATTCAGAAGGCAAAATATTAATTATGCCCACAGAAAATCACAACTGTGAAAACATATTAAAATGGAATAGACAAGCTGGAAAGGGTGATAGCAAAAAAAATCGTAACACCTATAAGTGTCCTGAAGTCTTGCAAGATGTTGCTGCTTTAAGGGAATCAGAACAGTAAAATGCCTCCCCTTTACCAACTGTTGTCAGGCTGTTTCTGGGAGCAGCTGATGGGAAGAATGAGCAAATGCTTTTCTCTACAATGCTCTGAATGCAGGAACTTGTAAAACACTTCTTTGAAGTCAGAGTGACTGCAAATAGAAGAGGGAAAGTCATGCAAACAGTATTAAACTTGTGTCTTGGGGAGGTTTTATTCCCAGCTAACCTGCTCCTGCAGTTTATCCAGACAGCTGATTTGCCAGGAGCCTTCTCCAATTTGCAACAAGCCATCAGCATCTCGCAAACAGAAAACAAAGGGAAATGACAACAAGCTATCAAATATAAGCTCGTCTCAAAGCAACTGTTCAGGAGGGAAAGGGCTATGCAGCAAACAAAAGAATAGGCAGACTGGTGACAACTTCTGAATTTTTTCTGTTTTCAGAGATGTGAGAGTAGAATTGGAAAAATTAATTGGCTTCCAATTTTACCCTTGCTCTGTGAAAATGCATGAGCAATTACAGGCAAAAATGCCAATAACAGTAATAGTAATCGTAATAATAAATATGACAGGAGCTGCCTGAAAGAAATAATTTGCAAAGTTAGAGCTTTTCAAAACTCCTACCCGAGGAACCTTTGGAGGCTGTTTCTTGCAGAACGACAAAATATCTTTTATGGTAGAGTTAACCAGGACTTAGACACACATCCTCCTCAAGACAACATATACATATACATCCTCCGCAAGACAACATATCAAGGCTCCATATTTCTGAGAATATGAGAGAAAGGATCAGCTGCATCCATGGAAAAACACAGCCTGTGCCTTTTCCTTGAGATTTCTTTCATGTTTTCTTTTTTTCTGATCTTATCAACAACACTAACATATAGAGTAAATAAGAGTTCAGGTATTCTGGCTTCATGCATGCAATGTGTTATGCCGTCAGCAGACAAGCCTAGAAATCTTCGGTCAGTGAAGAAAACGAACCCTGTAACACCAACACTGCCAAAAACCTAGCACACAAAATAACATCAGAATACACCAAGTGCACTTCTGGCTGACAGACAGCCCTGCCGCATACACCTTAAGCAATCCATATGGTTTAAGTCAGTGTAAGTTGACACTGCTGCCATTATGCCTTCCCCTCCACTGCTGTGCACCCTCTCCATTGCTTCCCCTGTGTTTGCAAGCTCAGGTAGTGCCAGTGCAAATGCAGGAAAAGGAGTGGTTCTGCATGGCCAAAGGAGGGACAAAAGGAAGGGGGCCCGTCAGTGCTCCAGCTTGGCTTAGCTTAGCCCTCATTACACCACCACTGAAGTTTAAAATATATGCCACATTTTTTGCACAGAAGAGGTCTGGAAAGCTGAACTCTAATTCTGCTCTCCCTGAAATTGGTGGTAGAGCTCCCATTGCTTTAGAAGAGCTAGATCTGTATCACTGCACTGAAGATCCCACCTGTCTTCACCAGCCTTGAAAACAGTAGGTTGTACACGTAAGTTGAAAATGCTCCTCTTCAGTGAGGAGTGATAGCACTGACATAGGAGAGATTCTCTGGCAGGCAGATGAACTCAGTACGGGCAGACTCAGCCACCTTTTTCATTTGGAGAAGCAGGTACTCTGCAAATAGTTGCATGCACTATTGAGGGTCTGGAAAAGGATAGCAGAATTTGGCCCCAAGGGAGAAGACTTTTCTTCTGCATTAGTTCCACAGATATCAGTAACATATGGAGGTTTGATGTAGTTAAGAAAGAAATCTAATTCAAAGTCATTTGGCTATAAGGATAATTTAACCATTCTGGTATTACAGAGTGATTACGTGTATTTGAAAAAGAAAAAAGCAAATACCCACAGGCCACTTGTTTACGATGTTGCAATTTCAAGAAGTTGCTATACGGCAGAATGGGGTGCTGATAACACAGGAGATAATCCAGCGTGATAGGGCTATCAGCACCTGAGCAGTAATAACTGATCTACTTCATATTTACCAAATGTACCAGGCACTCCGTACTATGTTTACCTAATGATTAAAAGGAGCAGTAAATGGAATGACTTTCTTTTAATCAGTATGTCAGCTTGAGCAGTGTAATGAAATTAGTCACAGGGTGAATACAGGCCTATCAGCCAAAAGGGGCATTTCACTGCGACCTACTTTTAAAACTTGTGACATCGTTGTTTCCAGGGCAGGTCATTGCATGATGCTGGGTTCTGTATACAAATGCAGTATATCAAAAATTAAAACAAATGCCCTTTTCCAGAATATTATTTTAACTACATTTCCCTACCTTGCAAGTTCACCAAAGTCTCAGCTAAGGATTATTTTTCCTTTAAGACACTTTTATTAATCATTTGTTTGAGTCCACCTAGTTGCAGATGGACAGTATCCAACAGTTCATCCCAGTTATCATTAACTATTAGTGGCCCTATTGTTACAATCAAGCTTTGCTGCATCAGCTCATAAACTGTCTTGCATTCACCTAATTTTTCACTTAATTATGAAATCCAGAATCCTCCTCTTTCAGGCAAGTTTGCTTACTTTAAAGGGCAGATAGTTGCCCATCTAATTGCTATTAGAAATGCGGTAGGTTATACTATTTAGCTGCTCTCATTGAGATGTGGAATATATCATGCTTTTTCCTTAATGCTAAAATATAAGGTATTGTCACCTACATGGAAGCTACAGCATATGAAATTTTAGACACAAACGCAAATCAAAAGAGGTGATGTCTCCTCAATGCTGAGAAGGTAAGCATGTATTTTGCCCAATTTAATGTAGGAGTTTGTTAGGGTTTCATTTTAACTTTATCTTACCAGCCTTTTCCAGAAATTTGCTTTGTATCTGTTCTGAGAAGAAACTTGTCATGAAACTTAGACTCTAAAAGCTGTAGGGCAATGAGCACTTATTTACCTCACAGTCCAGTCAGTACTTGATGATATAGTGTATGTGACTACTACAGTGAAAACACCTATAACAAGAAAAATAGGATTTTTTTAAAGATTCAATACTCAGTTCTATCCTGATATGGAGTCAGCAGTTATCAGAGTATAAATAAGAGCAGAATTTGGAAGTCCACACGTAGTGTTATCATACATAATACACATCTTTCATTCATAAAGCATATTACCCTGTGTTTCAATACAGTATAATGAATCTGCCAGTATCCACAACTTGAATGAGCTAGGAGGAAAGAAGCTAAGGAGTGGAGGACGCATTTCACCCAGTGCAGCATCTTGACATTAGAGGGCTCCATAATACACAGAGTATGGCGAAAGAGAGTCTCATTTTGAGGTCAATAGAGATGACACTCAGGAGACCATTACAGACTCCTCTTGGAGCTATGGTTTGTTCATATAGTAAATTCATCTTCTGGAGTCCTAGTGTTATGTTAACAGCCCCCTTACTGCACAATGTAAAGAGCTGATCTTGTATAAAGTTATTTTAGTAGTTCATATTTGTTTTAGAAAGTTTTGAGTGTGGCTTGATTTTACTAAAAGACTTTAATGGAGATCACAGATCTACCTCTCTCTGGTGTTATGGTGGATCTGATGTTATGCTGGTATCGTCTATCTTCCCAGAACTCAAAAAAATAGCATAAACTCGCTATCATGTGATCCTGTTCATGAGACCCAAATGCAGTGAGTGTCTATCCCTGACTCTGATCAAATCGGGAACTCAACTTGGCTGTAACAGCTGCAGAGACACCTTTTAGGAAGGTGCAACTTGTCTTCCTCACACTTCAAAGAGCCTAATCCTAAGGATATCTTACTAAGGAATAAACACACTCATGAGTACAGTGAGTCCCATTCTATGGAAGATAAAAGAGCTTTTCCAAGTAGTGTTTGCACAGTTCCAGGGTTGCAAAAGTGAACTGGCTCTTTATTAAGGCAGCCACTTATACAGGTGCTTCATTCAAGCCATTGCCCACACACAAACTTTGCCCCCATCAGCTCTTCCTTCCTACATCATCCACCTCCTGAGTAAGTGGTTACCACAGGAGCAAGCAGGTTCACTGACTTGTGGTAGGCTACAAAAGAAATCAGTTTCGTGGACCAAATTAAAACTTTCCCCTTTTCCTGTGCTTAGAACCAGTAGAACATAGTTTTCTATAATTAAAGATTGATATATAGGTCTAGCTTTCTTTGCAAATATTGAAAGAGGTTGGATTATTGTGGCAGGGAAGGCCAGCTGATTGTTACAAACTGTGATTTCCTAAAAGAAAATCAAGCACAGCTGGCTAAAGAAAATCTTGTGCTGTGAATTCTTGGCCTTGTCCTGATACAGAAACCATTTTTTTCTCAAATGCTGCAGGCATAATTTGGTCCCATATTTCTGGAAAACATCTGTACAAATATTCATTTTACTAGTCAACAACAAAGGCAGTAAAGGAGAAGCAAACTACTGTGTAGAGTATGGTCACCAGTTAAGCACAGAAAACCTCTGCATCTTTTTCAAAGTTATAGAGTCGGACACTCCAACTTCAGCACTTGCAAATTGTGTATGCCCAAGACACCCAGGCAAATTCCCACCGTGAAAGGCAACGGCTGCTTTTGAAGCAATGTGTGAAATTTACACCAGCTGAAGATCTGGTACTCGCTGTTGAATTTATTAAGCTTGAACCAAATCCCACTGTAACCAATGGGGAAAAAAAATCCCTTCACTTCAGTGCCTTACAGAACAGGCTCACTCTTTGTGGACCCCTTTGGGCCATGTGACACGGATATCAGCAGCTTTCAAACCGTGACCATCTGATTAACACAAGGATACTGACTCATTCTTGGTTTACTGAAAAATCCCATAAGTAATATAAGTGCCATGTATTTGGTCACAAAACTGCTATGAAAGGCTTACAGATTTATATTTCTGAAACCAAGTACTCTCTGAAAAATTTGGGGGTGAGAGGGAGTAAATTATCTCTCTCACATCTGTGCCCACAGCGTATTGAGCTTGGTACCCAAATCACAGATCAATAACATTCTGGCAAGAGGATTCTTCATCGTGCCTCATTTGGAGATAAATTCATGTAACATGGGAGGCAGTCACAGGAGGAGAGCAAATAAAAACATAGTATTTCCTTATGGCAGCTGAAGTTTTTGCTGAATTTCTAATTTTTTTGTCCACATTTGATGGGTCACTGATTTAAATAAATTAAAGACATAAATCATATAGAAACTGTAATTGAGGGACTATTTTTTCACTTTATGTTCATAAAATATATTTATTTCACAGTGTTTTATGACCTCAGCTGTTATTATATTCAGATAGTTTCTTCCTTGGGATTTCTCTCTGCCTGTTTCCCAAAGTCATAAGCTACCCATACCAGCAGATTACGGGATCCTTGCTAAGATCTAGTTGTCTTTCCTGCCCAAATTCCTCCATATAGCAATATTCTCTGAAACGCCTCCACCAAACAAGATATGCCCTTTTCTCCAGTAACTCAGACATCCCAGAGGCTGCAGACTACCATTGACCTGATTTTGGCAGCCAGTCTCAATGTGGACTATACCAGAGCAAAGATCAACCAAAGCTGTGCAGCACTTAAGGGTGCTACTATGCTATGTAAAACACTGAAAAAAAAACACTGGGATAAATGTCATGGATAAAGCTTTCAGAGACTATTTGTGGCTGGAAAAGTGAGCCAGTAAGGTACCTGAGGGGCCAGGAGCTAGCGAGGGGTGCAGACTGCCTGTACAGCTCCGAGCTTACAGCTTTCCGGATACGCTGCACCACTACAGCCTGTTGGTGCTGGCCATTACGGCTGACTGGAGAGCGACAGACGAGAAGAAGACGGCACAGAATTAAATATTCTAAAAATGCAGATGTGACTAACATCCTTCAGCTTGCCATGGAGCTC
This sequence comes from Apteryx rowi, assembly GCF_003343035.1. Lineage (NCBI taxonomy): Eukaryota > Metazoa > Chordata > Aves > Apterygiformes > Apterygidae > Apteryx > Apteryx rowi. The sequence goes on from NW_020450529.1 coordinate 7,247,688, forward strand.
AGTGAAGAAAGCAAGCTGTCAATGACACATCTGCTCACGATTTTTCCATTTATTAAATTTGAAACCAAATTTTGACAGTGATAAAACAGAAGGAACAGTTGTGTGTTTGTATTAAAACATCATTTGGATAAGCAGTAACCGGTGATTGGTGTAAAAGAACATCTGTGATATTATCCTGCTATTTTTGTCTGAATCATGTCACACTGAGAAAGGCAAAGAAAGAAGAAGAAAAAAAAGAAATGAAATTATCACATATGATTGTTCAAATTGAACTTTGCTAAGGACACACTCCTCCTTTTTATTTTCCAGTGCAATTCTCATAGAGTTAACAGCTGTCTTTTCTATGGAATCAAATAAACATTCTGGTATTTTGGTTTGACTATGAATCATGCTTCTAAAACATTTTTGGTGATTAATTTTTAATCCCAAATTGATAAATTCCTGCTCACACAATAACGCTAACATTAAGATCCAAGTCTTTGTGAGCTACAATCTGAATCTCCCTTGTTAGTACTAAAGGGGTTTATTTTGTCTGTGAGAAAAATAATTAACTATAGCAGAAAACAAGGCTGAGATGAAGAGGACAATAGGAAAGATATGATTTTTTAAACCTAAAGCATGTTAGCCTTTTGTTAGGTAATAACAAAGCCACTTTGGTTATTAGTATCCACTGTAAAAAGACTGAGAAAATTTATTCTAGCCACAGAAAAAGCATTTCCATTGTTGCATAAAAGCAAATGTTTTCTTTGTGTGTATAAGGGGTTTTTTAAAAGCATTTATAGGACTTTCAGCCCATCATAGTTTATGTCAGGCAAGAAAGTGATAAAAGATGTTGATTTTATTAATAACTTATATAGGAGAAATATTTAGAGCCCGCTCAGCAGGTGGTAAATTGAAGGTCCACAGTAACAAACAACTCAACAGAAACAGCAGACATTAGAATTGCTGTACAGAAAACTGTTCACAACTCTATGCGATCATTAAACCCCTTTGCAGGAATTTGCAGTACATTTACATACATATCTCTTCCTCCTGGAAAGAACATCCATTTGCTTGACGTCTCTAAGGCTCACTCCCTGCTCCATTTTCCCCATTACTGAAGGGTTTTCACAACCGGCAGCGATGGTCCCTGAGGACCTGTGGAAAGCTGACGGGTATGTGATCTGAAATGTGTTCATGCTTGACCCTGACAGTTCACTGTTTAGATGTTACTTCAGACGCTTCTTTGAAAAAAATCAATTGTTTATTATTAAACTGAGAAACCATCTATTTACCATCCCTAACTGAGGTTAATAGGAAAGGGGTATTGGCTCTACAGTTTTGATCTTAGTCTAGTGGTTAAAAAAAAAAAGAACTTTTTAAATGAAAATTTAACTAATAGCAATATTCCTCAGCATTCAAAGTCTGTATGGTCATTTAAAGAAAAACTTTTTCGATACAGACCTAATCTTCCTTTTAAACAGAGCTAATCTCTATATACCACTATCAGGTTATGAGAGAAGCTTTTGCAATACATTACAACCTTCTTTGTCAAATGTTTTGGGGGTCGGGCTTTTTCACTGCTTTCTCTGGGGATTTTTGAGCTGTTAAGTCACTGTTGCAGGAGTCGGGAACTAGCGTCAGCATCTACTTAGTCACGTACTTCCAGTGGAAAATTGTTCAAACTACTTACTCTGTTTTATGTCTCCAGCAAAATTTCTTCAGCTGACAGCAACGCGTGAAGATACTGTCTCCAACATAAAATTTTTAAAAGATCAGACAGTAAAGTGATGTCAAACAGTTGCCTAAATTGAAGGTGAAGCCATTAATTTAAGGCCTAATTCTGTAATGCTTGCATTGATCAAATTCCTACTACTGCTAACATTAAAGAACTCCTTGATTTTGTGCATAGATGATTATTATTAAAAGACTGCCTTTAAAAAAGCCTCTCTGTACACGTTAGATCAATAACCTGTCCAAGAATCACGGAGCTGTGAAAATGAGTTATAGAGGGAACTGTGAAGATAAATTATATGGAGTAATTAAATAAAAAAGCATCATTTATGCTTGACTGGGAGAAGACGTTTTTGTGAATATCTAGTCAACATTTTAATGCATTTTTTCATTCTTAAAAGATGCTGAAAAATTCTAAATTAGGCCTTTCTGTTACTGTGGTTTTGGTACCTTTCTTAATTAAGCCTAGTCTCAAGGGGAGGGTCTGTTTATGATTCTAGATGTAGGACTTTGCTTAGAGAAGACCAAAAAAAGCATAAGCAAAGATGTGGGAAAGACACTGGTACATCATGCACTCCTGGTGCAAATGAATTAGAAAAGACGTGCTAAGAACTTATAAAGCAATCATAGCAGGTGGCAGAGGCGAGAGAAGAAGAAGAGCAGATTAAGAGCTGGAGAGAGAAGGCTGGAACCAAACGCTTCGAAAGGCCATCAATCTGAGCCCACCACCCAGCGGCTCCTGGCCCCGACGCTGACATCCAAATCTGGCCACTTTAGTAATCTCACTTGACAATTATTCAGATTATTCATTTGAGGCAACATAGAACAAATATACGTTTTAAAACATCAAATTATCCTGTCAGTTAGAATTACCAATCTTCTACCATAAGAAGATTGTGTCTTTCAGAAGAGACTTTAGAACATTAAAGCAATGCTTCCACAACAGTAAATTGGTATGGTCATAACTGTATTATTTTGCTACTTAATGGCCTAGAGCACAGGACATGGTGCATGTCTCAGTTTACTTTCTTGAGAAGGCAATTGACAATACAAGAGAACATGGTATATGCTTTTTATCTATTTATGAGAAGCCAAAAGTGATGAAACCACATAATCTGAGTTTCATAGGCACAACAGTCATATTTATTTAGTGTGCCCTCTTTATGATGGATTTTTAAAAGGTGTAATCCACATGAGTGCCATCATATCAGAGAACAAGAAATTGTTCAGATTGTTTCCTGTTTCCAACTTCTGTATTTGGGAATAAAATGCGTAATGTGGACAGTGCAAGTGGGCATTCATAATTCTTATCATTTTTATAGTACAAATGAATTCATAATAGAGCAATGGAAAATGGAATAATTTGACATTTTGCACTTTAATATGCATGTTTTTTATATAGTACATATGTATACATAATATGTTTGTATAAGTGTGTTTAGCAAGTTAGAGGGCTTTATTAATTTTGCAATTACTATGATAGTAAAAACATTGTTTCTTTAACCTCTCTGTTGTTTAATAGAAATGACAAGTAGATCAGACATTGGGAGATGAATGAAGCAGCGCTGAGAACAGTTTCCTTGGAAAAAAAACTCAATAAACACATACAGTTGTAAATCTAACCACTTTTCTTGGCAAAATAGCATTGAAAAACTGTTACAGATTTATAAAATGTTGTAAAGTGGCCTTTTTAGGATTGAACAAGAATTCTGTACTGTTCTGTTAAAGATGGCTGATCACAAATCAGTTTTTCCTTTGCATTTTCCATCTTAGTTTGTAGAAACGACATGCTTGTAACACTGGCTACTTCTACCACTAAACATTAATTTTATCATAAATCATACAATATTCTACCCAGAGTCCGATAAAACTAGTGAGTACTGACTGCAGTAGTGTAAGGTCCTATATTTAACAATGTAGCTGGGATTACTTAGGGGAAGTAAAGCTGAGTAGAGAGGTATTGTACACTTGTATTAGGGGGTGCATTATTTCCAGAAGATAAGGTCCGCTATGCAGGCTCCTAATATAGTCTTCCATCAATGCCCAGTCTGCTAAAACAGTGAATGGAAGTGACTGATCTACAATTTGCATTCTCTTTTCAGTCCATCAACAGAACATTATTAAAACCATTGAGCCAAAACCCATTAGAACAGCACTCACGTATGAAACAATGCACAGGTCTGCTTGTTCCCACTTTTATGCACTGCTATAGGACTATAAATATTCATCGTAATGTAACTGAAAATTATTGAAGTGAGAAAAAAGAGAAACAGGGAAGCCATTTGCTTCAATTCATAAACAGCATCTGTTGGGAAGTTATTCATAGATTGCTTCAGGGCCTGCTGAGCAGTAAGCCCATGGAAAAGGATGCCATTGCAAGCAAATTGGCCAAAACTGCAATGGAGATGCTATTAAACATGATTCACTGACAGCCAGGGAGAATGATCAGGCACTGGGTTGTTTTATGTCTTCTTTTATCACTGGGACACAGAAGTAGCCTCCAGCCAAAGTCTCACACAGTTCAAATTAGTAGAGCAACCTTCTAAGTATATTAAGGCCTAACTTGTGGCAAGAGAAAGTTGCATGAAGTGATATTATAGTGAACAGTTGTTTCCTTGTCGCTACCTGAGGCACATGCAAAATCCCCTTGCAAAACAGGGCAGCAACAACCTTTCCTACTGCATATATTTGGTCAAAAGGTGCTTAAATGGCTTCTTGCAAGAAGGTGAAAACGCAGCCTAATGGGTGAGTGAAAACTAATTAATAACAAGCTAAGCATATTTAGCTACTCGTTAAATTTTAAAATACATTATGGTTGAAAAGTGACGTGATGCCAAAACAAAGTGGATCGAGTAACATGACGTGGATACCCACATACAAACATTTTCAAATATAGATTATTATTGAGAATAAAATACTGAGCTGTCAAATTTTGTTTGCTGATTTGCAGAGCAGAGCTACTGGTGAGGCAAAGCAGTTCAGCCCTGCAAATTCAATGCAAATGGTGCTGACTTTACAGCTAACGATCTGGCCCAAATTTTTTACTGCCTGTGGGATTTATCACATCACGAGGAATTTGAAAAATGCACTTGCAATCAATATGTGGACAAATAATTTTCCCAGCCTCATTCCTCCTCTTGTTGCAAATTATTTATACTTTTAATTAACTTCAGCAATTCACTGACTGTAAGTAACTAAAACTGCAGTCCCCTTAGTAAGCTTCTGGAGGTTTATTTGTAGAAAGTGTGCCAAGCTACCTCCCTGCATTATAACCAGCATCCTGTACCAGCCCACAGTTCATAACGTGGTGGGTTTGCTTACATATTTGCTCGCTTTTCCTGTATCGTAACTCATATGAACTGCAAGAAACAGAGCTATTCAAATGATCTTTATTTTGCTTGTGTCTGTACCTGCTACTTTTGACTGTTTCCAAATATACCCATAGATTTTTTTCTCTTCTCACAAAAATTTGAGGAAAGAGCTGTTCTTGAGCTCTTCTTGACCTGCATACAGTGGGAGACTTTCAGATGACTTGGAGGCTTTAAATCAGGCCCAGAAATAGGACTAAATTTGCAAGCAAAGGTATTTTCTCATAAGCAAACATTCATCATTTGTCATTCAGTATGTACATTTTGTTTTTTTGTTGAAACACTCACTTGCACTCTGTTAGGAACAGGACTGAGAGCCTGCGACCCAGGTGAGTGAAGGCCTCACAGCACCATTTTGCTTGCGTGCACTTTTGAGAGCTACTTGTGACTAACAAATGCATTCCCACAAATTAGGACTGCTCTAAGATAATTTATTCGCCAAGTGCCCTGGATTGTGCTAACTAGCGGACATTAGTTACTTCTATTTATTAGACTGCTTCTTAGGAAAGCTAAGTGAGATTCATAAATCAAATTATTCATTTAAAGGTTTACACACTCTCCAGGAACAGTAAAAGTTTTGGTGAGAGTGATACATTTAAGAGGTAACAAATGCTCAAGCAGAGAGAAACTTCCACTCAACATTGAAATGGAAGAGAAAACATTTAAAGAAGTTTAGCACTTCTTCACCCAAATTTTCCTCTATGTTACCTTTTGCCATAATATGTCCCTTTAGATTTCATTTGCATGGAACTGTTTGAGCAATTGAGATTTTACCAATAAGAAATGTTACTGAGAAAATATTTATGGGCAATAAACTACTTATCTGAACACATACAGGATATGTAAATATGCACAACTTCAGCACTGTCCTGTTCAAGCTGAAGAAAAATACCACACAGTCAAGTGCACATAATTAAGCTACACACCCTGAAAGTTTCAGACCAGCCAATGGGCGCACTATTCAAATGTGCATGATACTATTAAGTATTAGTAAGGCTAAATGAGAAAAATCAATGTTTGACAAGCAAAAGCAGAGCTTAGCTTCAAAGACTAATTATTCATTGCATATAACATGCTCCTCCTTTGATCTCTCCACAGCCAAGTTGAGTAACCCTGTTATTTCCTTATACACCCCAATTTTAAGCACCTGAGAAGTTGGTCCAGTAGTTCCCACAGGAAGCCAAAACGGGTTTTCTAAATCAGGGACATCCTGGATGGAGGCTAGTTTTGGATTCACACGTACACAGTCAGAACTGACTTGAGACTGGTTCTGCCACGCTAAGTAAATCCCGTTACTGTCCTTCCTCTGTCAAGACTGCTAATAAAATTAAGGGCTCAACTTCTTGCAGATTTAGGCTCCATGTTCTTCAAGGAACTGCATTTTTGGGTGCCCATCTTCTTACATTTCCAGCACAAAATGGCAGAAAGCATTTTAACGAAACTATCATACACATCTCTCTAGTCATAACTTCCCTACTCCCTTAAATGAAGCTTCAGGGAGAGTTCAAAAGGAATTGGCAGAGATTTGGAAAATTTAAAGTCATTTTGACCATGATCAAAACACGACATTCTTGTTTAAGGAAAAAGAAAATTAATTTTTAAAAAATGCTACTGCATAAATTAGAGCAGTTAGGAACAGCTCTAATTTGTGCTCACACCATTTATGTAGATTTCCATTCCTTTATTTATCCCTTTATTAAATAAAGGGAGATACCATAGCAACCCCCGTCACACACTTCCATTCGTGTATTGATTCTGCATTATTCAATCTGTGTAGATTTTATTGTGGCCATTGTCTCACATTATGCTGCAGACTCTCTAAAGATGAGCCCAAATCAAAACCATTCATCCTAATCCTCCTGCATTTAGGGGCTATGAAGAAATTGGGACAGAGATGTAACCACGCTCAGGAACTGGCTTGGGTCCAATAAAACCTTACTTGTGCAGACTTTCACCAAATCCTTTCATCTCAACTCCCATTTTGTACCATCTCCATCCAAAATACCAACCAGCCCAAAGCCCAGTCATTCATCTGAACGAACCACATTTATAGTGAGGGCGAAAACAAAAATAATATGCCAGTCAGCTTTGAAATAGTCTTGCTCTGGCACATTTCCAGCAAAACTCTATGTTCCTAACAGAAGACTAGTCCTTTAAGCAAAAACAGTTTTATAAAAGCTGTTTGTCAGTATAATTGCAATTTTTTACATTGTAAGCATATTTGTGGCCATTCACCAAAATTGTGAATGGGACACTTTTTCCTAGGTTTAGTCCCTTATGTGATACAGATCATACTCTATAATGGATCATCTCACTTTTGTTATAACGCTACAAGTGACTATTGGTATTACAATCATTCTGATTCCTGAAAATTAAAATGAACCCACACAATAGTCTATCAAAGCACTCAACCACCCAGTGCCCTAGCACCACCCATGCCTCTGTAATTAAGTGCGAGCCTAAAACACAGCAGTGATTCAGAACCTATACACACACGGAACATGGCCTGGAAGTGTCCCACCTAACCTAGATACCTAACAAGCACGTAAATTAGATGTGTAGTTATTCTTAGTGATTGTACAACTTTCTACTTCCTTCCCCTACAGCTGCTAGAGTTCAGTTAGACTCCCAAGTTAGGTTCCTCAAGTTAGATAGGCTGAATCTAGGTCAGTCTGTCAAGACGGTTTATTTCTACAAGCTCTGCCTGGGCTCTGCAAAGACATGAGCTGGCATTTCTTGCATGCCAAGTCATTCCAGGAGCCCTGTGACCGTGGCAGCCTGACTCCAGCCTGACTTAGGAAAGGCAGAGTGAATTAGCTAAGACTTGGCCAGGTAGTCATGCAATCCAAGAAGTTTGAGTCAGACAGCATACCTCCTACAGCCTCAAATATGGGCAGCACAAACTCTTGGGTAGACAGACCCTCAAAAGGCACACAACTGTTCATCACTGACAAACTGTGGAAGATGCTTGGGAAGTCTTCCTCTGAGTTACTTATCCCAGCAAGGAACAAACACTTTTTGTCTGTTAAGGCCTTGATGCAAAAGAGAAGAGCTGTTCACCCAAACTGTGAGAGAAAGTTGGATAACCACTTTTAATGGCATATGGCATGTCCATCTGTTAAGGCTATGGCACGCCACACATCTGTTTTCTGGCACTGGCCTGGGAGCAAAGCTGCTCTGTGCTGCTATCGATACCTAAAATCCCTGCCTAAACAAAAAGCATTGGCTTTCCCATGAAGGGAGGATTGAGCAGTAAGCTCACCTCAGCATCCTGAGACACACCAGGACGTATCATGCAGGTGCTTGTGCCTTCTGCACACAGATCTGAATTGGTGTCTGCAAACAGCAGTGAGCGCAGATTTTGCCCACACAGACATCCTCTTCCCATACAGGTAGAGATGGAAGAAAAGAGAATGGAAGAAAAAGAGAACAATTTCATTGTAAACACTCTCTTCACATCAAACTTCCTTGACAAGCTTAATCCTAACACTTCTCACCAAACAAGTTGTAAATAAAAGCAATGGAGACATTGTCTGTGGCTTTTTGGTTTTCTGAACATGCTCTGAATCTTAACAGAGCCGAATCTTAACATCCCAGACCCTGATTCTGAATTGTGAAGTGCCTCAGCAGTCAGCTGTATCCATAGTTTTACTGAAGACTTAAAAAAACTAAAGGTTCTTGTCCTTAATATTCATTACCCTTCCAGGAGGCAGATGAAAAAAGTACAAGACCAGGCAGTGATTAATTATGAAAAAAACCCACTGGGGCAACACCTAAATTCAGCTAATCTCATTAGTTTCCTCTTTCCAGGGCAATTCTCTTTCTCATGTGTGGTGTCAGCTAAGGAAAACTATGCAACCAAAAGTCTTCCCCCCAAATATTATTTGCCAGGTTTGAGGCTCTTTATGATGACAATTTGAATAACCTAATTATATTTCCAGTCCAAACAATTATGTAAATGGGAGCAAATGTGAAAACTTCATGTGTGCTGTTTGAAATGATACTGTTCACTCACCAAAAAACTAATCAATATCTCTGGAGTAGTTCTGAGAGCGAACACATAGTCATAAAACACAGTAACAGAGTGTGTTAGTGAGGACAAGAAAAAAAAAAGAAAAAAAACAACAAATGACATGGCTTCAGCATGTAACCCAGGAAACAAAAATATCTCATCCAGCTGGCATTTTTCAAAGTGATATATGTCAATATTGCATTCCCTTGTAGGTTAACTGAATCTATCAAAAACGGATGCAGACTCAGACTTGGTTGAACAGTCTCTTTTTTACAGCTTTCTTGCGAAAGTTCAATTTACAGTATAGGAGGCCAGCAGTTAAACAGAGCCACATATCTCTAACCTGCTGTTCTCTGCCTGCATTTGATTTTTATAAATTTGTGCCATAGTATAATCAGAGCTTTCAGCACTGAAAACATGCAGTCCCTTTTGTTAACATTTTCAAATTTCAAAAGTCAGCAGTGGGAAGTTAAATCAAAAATTGCTTGGCCTTATTCTTTTCATTCAGTGGAGCAAAACATAATAATAAAAAGAAGCTTTTTGTCACCCAGAGAAAGCGAGCTCTTTAGGCACTGTGAGCAGAACCAGTACAAGGGATTCTTAAACAATGGGATGACAATTGGTAATCCTGATAGGTGAAAAATGGTGTGACTGAACAAAAAGGATTCATCTGTTTTTTCACTTCTCCTTGCAAAGAGAATATGAAATGGAACATCATATGGCTTTCTATTACTATTATTATACATAAATAAGAAATGGAGTGTCCTATGGTTTTATATTACTATTATTATACATAATTAAATAAAGCTGGACACACAGAACAAGTTCATAATTCTACAGAAGGTGCCAAAGGAGGGTTTCCCAAGACATCGGGATGACACTGTTTTCTTATGACACCCGCATGTGAAAATCTGTGTTCACAGAAAGACACTACTCATACAGTCCATCCATGTGAGAGAAAAGGATGAGTACATTGTACATTAGCAGTGCTTATATTCTGCGACTCTGTGAGCCCTGATGATCTAAGTGAGGAAAGGGTATTTTGAATATTAAATAATAGTCACAATGTAATGCACTCGAGAGAGCATTGTACCTGTTTCAACACATTTCCCCTTTCACTTAGCTATGGCTCAAGGATAATTCACTGCCATCCCTTTGCCCTCTAAGAATACTAAGTGCAATCTGTAGCTCTAGTGAGCTTTTAGTATAACTAAGGTAACTAAAATACATTAGAGGAAAGAGATTGTAAAGGACAGAGTGGCACTGGAGTGTCCCACACCCTACCAGCTACTGCTAACACTAGTAACACACTACCTACCACCACTCTGAACAAGAGTACTGCACATGGGTTAAAGCCCATCTCAAAGCTTCCGTATGCTTCTATCTGGTAACTGGAAAAAGGGGGGGAAAAAAAGAGGAAGAACCAACTTCTGTTCTCTTCGGCATAGTCATTGCTGTGATTTCGGGATCACACAGGTGCACCAGAGACACTAGTAGAGAGCAGTCGCAGCTGCCCAGCTGTGGCACCCCCAAACCTCTGTTGGCACCAGCACCCAGTAAGCGACTGGGCAAGCATTCAGGTCACAAGCCATCACTAAGCTTTGTGCTGTCACGCTAACAAATCCAAAGCTAGTTAGTTTAATGCCATCTTTGGTGTGTCTCCACGCCATAACATTCACAGCAGCAACTGCAGGGCAGACATACCAAGGGACAGGCCAACAGATGTGGCGAGCTGTGCTCACAGCTAGGGGTGTGGAGTGTTTGATCTACAGCATGTACATAATTAGTTCCATAATTGAAAAAGTTTCTTTTATTTCTAAACATCCACGCTAAGCTCCAAGTAGAAAAATGTTTCTCTAAATGCAAACTGGCAGAGGAAATTTCCATTCATGGGAACTTTACTTTTATTTCAAGGAAGAACTCAAAAGAGAAGAAATAGATAAGAATACTCAGAAGACTCACAGCCCAATCTTATGCTTTTTCTGTAAAAATTAATTTAAAAAAATAGTTACAGCTTGCTTCCCAAATCTAGCTCAAATCTGGTAAGAAGTAAAGCTACAAACGTTAAGCTAGGTGCTGTTCCAAAGCAAGTATTTTGTTGGGAAACTGTTTAGACCACAACAATTCTGAAATATTTGACAGTAGTAAGCATGAGTATGTAACATTGCTTGATCAAAGGAAAGGAAATAACGTGCCTAATTTTTACATACCACAGTGCATTTTAAGTATGAATATTGGCCATGTCTCTTTACTGGTCAGCTGCTAGAAGACTACATCCAATTTCTGTTTTTCTAGGAGCAACCAAAAATTAATATCCAGATGATGGCTTGCCCAGAGCTCCCTCACTCAATTCACTGAGTATTTTCTGTATGGTAAATAAAGGATAGCCATTACAAGTCAAATGTCGGTTCCAGTCAGAAAAGATCATGCAAGAACATCACTTTCTTTTCTATGTCCTTTTCATACATTTGTAACCTTATCTGCTGATAACTGTTACAAAAATTCTTTTAATTGTTCTCAGCTCCACAGAACCAGCTCAGGAACAAAAAAAATTAACCCCCCACCCCCMAAAAAAAAAAACCATGGGATGGAAGGATGGAAGTTACTTCCTCTGCACTATCATTACCTAAGCTGTTTAATAAGTTTTAGTCTTGTGCAGACACATTAAAGATACTGAAGTTACTGAGGTGTTAATTTGGGTCTAAGCTACCATAGAGCCTTCATCTCTGTTGTCAAGGTATGTGGTAGAAAGTTTGCCCCTTGACTTCTAGAATACAGGCTGGAATGTGGAGAAGGGAACAGCACATAGTTCTAATTATAAATTGAATAAATTTTATATTGGCTCATTGAGTGACAAACACAGAACTTCATAAGTCCCATATTTATGCCACTCACAGGAGCAGCAAGCAATGTTAAAAGCTTATATTTCTATGTTCATATTTTTATAAGCTCTGCATAGCTTTGCCACATAAAAGCTTTTAAAGTTAGAATGAACTTCTGATATTCCTCTAACATAATATTGACTAGAGAATTACCATCTTTTTTTTTTTTTCCCCAGAGCTTTTAATTCAAAGTGTGCATCTCTTTGAAATGTAGAAAATAACTGATTAAAGCACTGCCTGGTGTAGTGTAACTGACATTTAATCAACATTTACCCACTGTACTGGATCTCAGGATCAACAGGAAGATAAGGACTTTTGCTGTTTTCAAGTCATGCATATCTATCAGCCATATGGCTTAAAAAAAAAGAGGCAGATCTGACTTGCTTCCAAAGTTCACAGTTTTGTGTCCAGCATAAAACATGGTGATCTGGATCTGCTACTTTTGTGCATTTATCTGGAAGATTTAACTTTAAAAATGACTGATTATCAGTCCATTTATGCAAATTCTTACTCAAGATGACAACAACTAAGTGTTACATAGCAGAGTTCAGACTATAAATGGGAGCTGGCACAAAGGACTCTTGGGTTATATGCCTACACTCTGTCCCCCTCTCTAGTTTTATGAATGTACCTGGTTACTGCCAAAAGCAGATGGATCTCAGTCCTGTAAAATGATGTCCAAAAAGGTTTGCTCAGATAAAAAGGGGACAAAATTGATCAATCATCATTACTTCTGTTCTTATAATCATTTTTGTTACTTTAATAAATGGATCCACAGGAACTGTAACTCATGACATTCTCTGATGTCAATGAAATTCTTTACTAGAGGAAGGTCAGTATGTTTTGATCCAACTTGAAGTATGAACAACTGGAGTATGGACACCACTGGGACAGCAGCAGAATCCTTCAGTTTTGGAGACAGTGATGGCTGTGGATATATAAGGGCTTTGAGTTTCTTGTAAAAATTGTTTTGGCAATTAAGAGGAGAAAAAAATTATGGGATAATTTTATCCAACCAGGGAAATGATGCTCTGTGGATCATGCAAGTGCTTTATGCTGTCAAGGAAGCCATAGACACATTTAAAAAGCAGATGGATTATGTGTGGTGTTTGTTTTCCATTTCTTAATAGATCAGCTTTGTTAAGGACCTTGAGGTTTAGACTTGGAATACTTACTTCAACCATTCCCTTTGTATATACACTGACCTATGTGTATAGAGGAAAAAATACATTCAACCTCTATATCCTTGTTTAATAACGTAGAATGCTCCTATTACCTCTGTAACAATTTCTTTTAATTAAGATATTAGATGTGTTTGTTACGGAAATGTAATAAATGAATCTCTGCCTTCAAACTACCCTTATACAGTGCAGCTTTTTGCTATAAGGGAGATGCACTGCAATGGATACTGTGTCAGTGATGCTCCTTCATCATCCTATGCTTTGTCCACTACAGAGATGGATGATCACTGGGATTTCTTTTCCATTCTTCCATAAAGTACTATTGCAGGATATGAGGGGGATGGTGGCATACAAAACAGCCCAAAGAAAATGATTTCCACATCAAATCCACAAGTTTTGTTCTGAATAATTAGATTAAAAAAAAATAGGTAGAAATAGAAAATCCTTTTCTTACCATTTTCGAGATGCATTTCTTGTCTGGTTACTTTTTATATATAATATTTGGGAACAGGGACTAGTCTTCAGCAACTGGTAAGCAGTTAAGTTCTCTTCTTTGTACCTGTGTAATACATAAGTAAGTTTAACAAACACATCAGATGACAGAGTTTTTAAGGCCATAATTTGGCTGCCAACTACTAGTAGTTCTCTTAGTTGATGGTCATAAGCGATTAGAAAGACTATCGTTTTTTAAACATATTAATGATATTTCAAGGCTACTGCAGCAGCTGCCCTATATAGCAACAAAAATGTTCCAGAGAACCTAAGCACAGTCAAGCCCTCTTAAAACCAAATAGATTGACTTCAGTTGAACTTAAACATATGCTTAGAGTTATACATACACTTAAGTGTTCTGCTCAACAGCATTTTCCCTCAAGGAAACAGCCCTGTTAACTTCAATAACACTATTTATACGATCATATACTTCCAGTCTTAAAGTATAAATTACAATCCATTAATTGCAAGCCCAAATCTATGAAATACCATTATAAAGAACCTATTTAATAAAGTTCACCTTTACTCAGTTCTAAGCCTGATAATATACCTGAAAGGAATTTCAAGAATATAAGATCACAATACGTAAAGGGCACTGATTATGGAACTTTAGAATCCGTATCCAAAAAAAATTGCATTTTATCCCCTTTTATTTGCCAGTGTATTTAAAGGAAGTCTTGATGTAATTTCAAATATGGTTTTGCATCCAAGCAAAGGTACTTCAGAGCAACACATCACTGTTTGCTGCTGCTTAAATAATGGAAGAAAACATTCTACAAATGCAGAAGCACTTCTCAGCCTTTTTATAAAACACGTAAGACAAGCTGTGTATGAAAACTCTTTATGCTTAAAAATCAATTGTATGAATATTAAGCAGATTTTCAGCACCTTTTGCTTAAGCAAAGGCTTTTAGGTTTTCTGTGAGGGATAGTATTTGTTTAATTTTTTGTTCTCAGTCTGTGCAGTCCTTTTGAAAAGGGATTGCCCAAGTCAGGTGGCCATTTTGGGTAGGGGAACTTTGCTCCTGCTCTAGGGAGCAACTGCACCCGACCAGAAAGAGAAGGATTTAGAGAATACAGCATGTGGTGAGCAGGAAAGAGTTGTAGGTAGCAGGGCCCTGGGAGCCGAAAGCACGTGCAGAGACCAAGAGATCGCTGGGAGCAGGCAGCCAGGCCTCCGAAGTTACAGAAGGGGCTGACGAAGGAGAAGAAGGGAAGAGGCAGAGTCTGCTGTTGCTCAGAAAGTCACTTAGATGGTTTGCCTGGAAGCAAAGACTCACCTAAAGACATGGCAGAGGCAGGGAGGGAGGAGTTTTTTATTTTACTGATAGTCTCTCTGGGGAAATCACCACCATTTTCAGTCCTCGGCAGTCACCCTGGCTATTTGGATACACACCAGGGCTATTTTGCTTTCTGGCTGAATGCGAAAAATCCACAACCCGAGCTCTTGTGTACCAAGGGAACTTGTCTCCTGAAATGAAACAGCAAAAATAGGTATGTCAAGTTTCAGCTTGACATACTGTACAAAAGCCGAAGAGATACATACTGGAGTGGGGCAGAAAGGGAAAGGTATTCAGACAGTCTAATCCCTGGGGTTCCCTTGCATTTAACGGAGAAGGGAAGGGTTCCCCTGGAGCATAATTCAGTGCAGACCTGAAATGCAACATACGATCACCATGCTGGGGGGGTTTTGTTGTATAAAAACTGAAGAAAACCATAAGCCGATGAAACCAATGGGAAATCCCCCTTTCATCTTAGACTCTATGCTGAAAAAATGCATCTCATCCCTTCCATTTATTTTGCCTGATCAGAAGAAGGATAATGTAGCTTTTATCTTCCTTTCAGTGAAAGAATTCCTCATTTCCTGTTTTGCGACCCAGCATTCAGGGGCTATTGCTAACAGCAGTGAGATTTGGACAGACGGCAAGAAGACTTGGAGGATACCAGTTGACTCATCAAAACTAAAGAGGGAGCAAGAGGGAGAAGAGACAGATGGGTGTGGGATGGGGGCATAACCTCTTTAAGGAGCACAGATGCTCCAGAAGCGGATGCATGTCTACAGCCTCACACCCAGTTGTGGGAAATCAGATGAGGCATGAATGAATAATACTTTTAGCAGGAGTGGAAGGATTAATCACGGATACGAGCATCTGAATCTCTTGAATTCTCTCAGCAGTCCTCTTTCTTTGCTAAACTCTGCTCTCACTGCAGTGCAGTTACTCTGTGATGTAATTCTGGATGTACAGTGAGGTAACTGAGACCCAGAATTATCCGTACATTGAGATGGCATTGTCTGCGGGTGATCTGAGATTTTCAAAGGGACTCAGGCAATTAATTTGTTTGAAAATCTAGGCACCCGCATGCCACAGATACCTATCACACCATTTTCCTGCAAGCAGTACTAGTGAGGCAGCATACGAAATGGAAGCAACCAGGCAAAAAAAATCACATGCAAGTGAAAGGTGTGATGTTCAAGAAACCCTTCTTTAGGGGTCTGGAAGGATTTACACAAGTTACTGCTGTTCAGCTGATGGGAGGTAACTTTATAAATTCAAGTAACCTGGTTGCTGTGACCATCAGTCAATATTCTAAAAGTTACAACCCAGTTCAGCATTTTCTCTGGGCAGACCCGTTATTTCCTGGTTGCAATGACCAGAATGAGATCCTGGCACTCTAGGAAGTTCTGCCATTGACTTCCAGGGTGCTAAGATTTCTTCTCTGGCTTTGCAACTATTGTTGCAACATAGCATTACTCTTACATGTCTGGGGAAAAAATTAATACCAAACAAGCAAAAAAACCCACCCCAAACTGTTTTTTTGGGGTCTATATATGAATAATAGTAATACCTGTTGAATTCAGTATTAAGAGGGCTTAATCCTTTTAGGATAATACATGATTTACCCTTGACTTTATCTTCTAGTGAGATTAAAAGAAATAAGGACATGACAGTTAAAAGCACTGACGGATTTTCATATGCCTTTCTCCTACTGAAAGTAATATTGCCACTCACCCTCTCAAGTTTTAGGAAGTTAAAAGGTAGAATGGGGCAAAGAGAGGAAGTTGTTAGATCAAAATATTATATAAACTAGCTAAGCACAGAGAAGAGGAAAAGCCGTCTCTTAAGAGAAGCCAGGACAAGGAACAAAAGCGCAATAATTTACAAGCCTGCTTCTAAAAACAGATCTTGTAACGTGTTTTCATTTGCACTTTAGTCAATATGCCTTACTTTTCATTGAAAATGAAGAAAAGAAAAGAATAGTTTGTCAGTGCATTTATCAGCAGTACTTGCAATATTCATCTATGGGACCTGGCAATGGGAGAGAGAGAAATAAATTAAAGTATTGGTGGAAAAGGAGAGGTAGGAATATTTGAGTGGGTTATTGCACTTGCTAGAAGCAGTGAGCTGTTCATATTGCATTTTGGTTTTGCAGATTGAAATAATTGGCAGGGTGCTCAGAGCAGGTGGATGGTTATTTCTAGTCTAGTCTATTCAAGTCTAGATCAAAACTAATAAATAAAGTAGAAAATGCACTCAGCCTCTGGGTGCTTATATTGGCTTTGGTTTTATTACTTATGCACTACCTTCAGCCTCAACTATCTGCTTGATTTTGGTGTGTAATGAATTGCTATTTTCATTTACAGCTGTAAGCATGACAGAAATCATTACATCATGCCTTATATGAAGAAACCTTTTTTAATTTCACCTTGCTTCAGTGACTATATTCAGGCTATTGCGCAGCATAATCATTTCTTATCACAGCCGTACATTGCGCTTCAGAGCCGGCAAAGCAGAAGTGCTCTTAAATGAAAATCAAGTTCTTCCCCAACTGTTTTCAGTCTCTGAGGTAAGCCCACTGTTTGTCAGATCTTCTTTCTTAAGACCTGCCCCTCTTGCTACGAGTATCGCTCAGGTGAACAGCTCTATCATTAGACTTCACAGAAAGGCGTGCGAGAGCATCTGGGCAGGACTTCGCACTGTGTGCCTCGAGACACGGAGTGAAAAATGTCACAGCCCAGATCCCAGACTGCTGACAAAGTGGGCAGTGGCTGGAGGAGGCAAACAGAAGCAATTCAGTAAATGATACGCAGTCCCCAAGTGAGGTATTCCAAAGTCAGAACAAAGCAAGGAAAAAGCTATTAGGAAATGCATTTTCCACTGCTGCTAATTGTATTCCAGCTCATCATAAAAAAGTGAAAAATTCTCATTTCATATATAGCAGTGAAAAGCATCAGCCCTGTTTTGACTGACAGAAAAAGTCTTTTAATAATACTTTCTACTAGATAACTCATCTAAACTGCTCTAGCTGCTTTTTAAAGCTGATATTATTAGCTCCATTAAACAGACTGACAAACTGAGGTCCAGAGATGTAGCTTTTCTAAGACTGCAGTCTCTGTTGAATGAATGAGGGAGTGCTCAGCCCCCTCTCCGATGCCAGGTCTGGCCCTCTCCAGAGGGCTCCACACACGGACAGTCCGTGAGGCCCCTCAGTGGGGACGGGCAAGCCTGGTCTTGAGAGCGCGACTGAGCCTAGTGTAGACACATACAGTAAGTCCTCAAAAATATTCCGTCAGAAGGCAAAAAAAAGAAAAAAGAAAAAAAAAGAGTGTTTTTTCTATAGATTCATCTTGCATAAAACCCATCTGCCCTTCAAAGGCGCAGAATTTCTTGGGCAGAAGGTAGAAGGTCCAGAGAGGCTGACATTGCCATTAGATGGAGAAACTGAACACTATGACATTCTTGTGTCTACAGGTGCTGAATTTTCTCTGTTTAAATGGCCATAAAAATCTAGTGACAAAAGCAGGCAGTTTGTCAATGAATGAATAACCACCAGAGCAGTGCACCATGTCACCATCCTTTGGCAGCTATTACACCTTAAAAGTATTTTTCTGAAGAAACTGGCAAAGATATGTAGGCTGAGACTTTCTAAAGAAACTAAGGGAAGCTGAGATCGAGTTCCATTCCTTTGTTTCTGAATTCACAAACTAATATGTACCTTTTTTAAAGGCTAAAGATTTCCCTTTAAAAAAGTTCCCTCTACTGTAACTCTTTGTTAAATCATGCGTACAAAAAAAAAAAAAAAAAAAAATCACACCAAGCTGAAACACTGGTTTGCAGTTGCTTTGAGTTCCTGGTACAGATCATATTGCTTTTCACTCACCAAGAGCCTCTGAAAGTATCACACCCAACCAAAACAGCACAACATCACATAGTCTACTTACATGATTCAAAATTCAGTAGTATATGATCATCCAGAAGGGCAAGTTTTCTCATCATCTAAAATGTTAATATCTACAAAAGAAAAAAGAAACACTTTGGGCTTTCATTTGATACACTTCATATCTTAACAGACCACACGAGAGAGGGCAACCTTCCCCCATCACAGATCATGATCCCTCCTCTGGAAAAAAAAAAGAAAATCTGAAAATCACTTTTATTTATAAATAAAACATTTCTTACAGGCCACTGCTCTGCTTTAAYCAAGTCAGAATTCCAGGTAATCTAGCAGAAAAGATTTTTTTTTCTTTTTAAAAACAAGGAGTAGTGACCTGCCCTTCCAGATCATAAGTTTAAACTATTCCTCAGAGATTTACCAGTAAAAGCCACTTTGAAGGTTGAAAGAAGTGGCAAGAGCTGAACTTTGAATGTGTGTTTCTGGAAGATTTAGAGAGTTAAGAGGTTTTTAATCCACCCACTTTTTAAATCCAGGAATCTAACTTAGGTGTCTTGAATGAAACCAAAGCTGCTAACTTTTTTTCTACTGGCTATACAGGAAAGTTGGGTTTCCAACCTTTGGGGCTCTGAATTGCATCTTTGAAATGCCCAAGGCTGCCTCAGGGGGATGGTGCGAATGACCCTTTGCTGCATAGTGCAGAAATAGCCCTTGTGATAGGACTTGAAGACAACCTGGCACAGACCGGTTTGCACTGATTGTACTGAGGTCACAGCAAGCAGCCAACGGGCTGGTTCTCAGTAGCACAGACAGTGCCACACTGCCAAGGCTAAAGTGCCACCACTTCTAGGAGCCGTGGTTTTACCTGCACTTTCCCAGTGGTATCAGAGCAGGCTCTGTAGTCTGTTATATACCACATTTTTAAGCGTCACAGGCTCAGGGTAAATGCAACAAGTTAAAAGAGCCTTATCTGATAGAATCAAAAAGGACAGCTACAACTTGGTTTTCAAAAGCAGAGCAGGGAAACTGTTCCAGCCAGAGACAGTGCATATCACAGGATTGAAGAACTGCAGTCAAAGCAGCAAGTTTTCCAAAAGCCAGCACAACCTCTCTTACAGGAGCCACATCAAAACCTGCGATGGAAAGTCACAGGATGCTACCCACGTCTTTGGGGATCCAAGGGAGGCAGAGGAAGGAGGGGGAACTTCACAAGCAGGAGAAAACCATCGTCACTGCAAAGTGCTGCTCTTGGAGCAGCCCTGAAATGCCTGCCCCCGGCCAGGCCACATTCCCCTACAGCCCGCCGAGGTTGGCCAGCAGCCTTGGCAGCCGCTGCGCCGCTACAGCCCTCCGGCCAGAGGACACGGCCTGGCAGGGGAGCCACCACTGTCAGTGCTGACGGAGACATACGTGTGGACCTTTCCCATGAGTGACCAAACATGACCTAGCAATGCACTTGTAAAGATAATTTATAAGAAAACCAGGGACGCTGGGCTTTGAAGACAATAGTCTGTTTTCAAATATCTGCCATTTTGGAAAGGTGCTAATTAAAGAAAAAAAAAAAAAGCTTAATTTCCCTTTTTCCCCATWAAAAAAATGCCATAAAATGTTATCTTTTCACTGTGGTTTGCCTAATTGCTTAATCTGATTGAGGTAGCTGACTGAAAAAAGGGTAAAGCAATGGAAAACAGACATTATCTTTGTTAGCATATTTTGATTTCCTGCAAATATTTGTTTTAGATTTTGTTCAGGTTCTTACACTGCCAAACATATTTTTCGACAGCAAACAAATAATTTTTACTAACAAAGGACTTGTCAGCAGAAATTTCACTCTGAGGTAGGGAGAGGAACTGACTTAGCCAGCTAACTATTACAGGAAGCTATGTGAAAAGATAAGCGAAAAATCTAATTGCAAAATGAGCACTGTTGGAGAGTGCTATTCCTCCTGGTCCCTGCAGCTGAGGAGAAGGCATCTCTTTCATTTTGGTTTGATGTTTTATCCAGTATGTGAAATAGCAAATTAAAACTTTACTTGTTGAACTGATCCTCAGTGGCTAAACTTTACGGAGCTACACGATTCACTTTGTAAAGCAGTAGCTGTTTCTTCATAACCGTGCTGTGCTTCACTTAGGGAAAACATAGAGCACATAATGATAATATCACTACAGTGATAATAGGCATTTTTCTCTCAAATTTTGATTATGTCATTAAAAATATGTGGAATGATTGTTATTCAGAAAGAAATTTTTGATAGGGCTATGCTATAAGAGTTAGAAGTATTGTGGGGGAAACAGATATCCATATGGACGGGCTTAATTATTGATTGAAAAAGATGCTTCTATCCTAGGAATATCAGCATCGTAGGAGATGGTGCAAAGTAAATGCATGTTCTTTCCCTGTTCACTGTGGCATTGCTTTAATTTCACAACTCAGTAGTCCAGGCATCACCCGAATTCTTAAAAAGAATTGAGTAATTGATCCATAATAATTAATGGATGCACAGAGCAAGGAAACGGCAGCAGGATACTAGTTAATACAACAGTCAACTATGGGGAATGAGGCTATTTACCTCATTAATTAACTGTTTTATTAACTTTTATCAGATCAAGATAATTTTAAGAGCAAAAGTCAGCTGAGAAAAAAATGTCTTGTACATATGCCAATAGGCTGCTCTTCATTGAAAGTAATCTAAGAAGTTTGGTAAAGGCACATGGAGATGTACACTTGACTGTTCAAATTCACTTCACGGCCACAATAACTATGAAGTATTCTTCATACAGATAGAATGAATCAAAGAGGTGACACTTTAATGCTGGACCAACCAGCATATCACAAAAACACCCACAGGGCATCTAAAAAATTAGATGATAAAGGCAATCTCAGCCTAGAGGCTTCTACCATGCTCTTATCTTTTGCCCTAAAGTTTGGCTTACACTGCCAAGAGAACAGAGCTCTTGCTGCCCGACCTCTGAGCATGCTGAAGAGACACAGTGTCGGGGTCAGCATTTATAAACCTGGCAATCAAAAATCCTGCTAAAAGAGCAGTTGTCTCTCAGGATAAATCTGGGGCCCTGTAAGCCAGGGAGCAGACTCATGAGTCAAATCCAAGGCAGAGAAAGCCCATGTGCTCATGGCACATCCCACAGCTGCTTGTTCAGATAAATGACAGTGAAAATTCTCCCACTTGTGATAATGACAAAGTTGTCCTTGCATGTATTAAAGTGCAAATCAGGCCTAGCATAGCACAACACTCATAGTAACAAGAGCCTTCCTTGCTTCCTGGACTTGTGAAGAAGACGGACCTCCTTGCTTCTAGCCAGCCCTATTTGTGTCCACAGTGGGCAAGATCCACTCAAAGGCTTCCCATATTCAGGATTTTCCTCGTCAYCATGCTCAGGCCAGCACTATGCACCCATGTGCACATGCACTCCATGAATGTGTGCACTGTGCACATCATGAGTGTGAGCATGTACTCTGCGATTAGCTTAAATTTAAAAGACTCAGGTTACCATAACACCCAGCTTTCAGATATGAACAGATGGCACTTATAAATGCACAGAAACTAGAAGGTAATCCTCTAAAGTGAGTTTATTTCTGTAAGACTTTCAAAWATAAAAATGATAGAGAGTATTAATCCATTGGGCTGTTGAACAAGAGAAAMAGAGCGAACAACCTGTTTTTTCCAAGTACCTTTAGCTCTTAATGTGACTTTTAGCAAATGACAACACGCATAGAAACCTCTATAGTTAGGTTATGAGCTAAGTCTACATTACTTGTYTTTTAACATCAGCTACTGACCTGATGGCTATGCTTCAGCCTCCAATCGATCTAATTTCCTATTTCAGTGGGACTGAAAGTTTCCCAAGCAGAGACGCCTCCCAGAGAGCTGAGTGGGAGCCCCTTATATCCTGGAAGTCACTGAACTCCACCTGCACAACTGCTATAGACTTTGGAGATCAATCAAAAATGTGTAATCATGGGAAGCCACTGAATTAAATTAAAAGGCCTGCACWATAGAGGAGAGCAGACTAAAAACAAGGGTCCTGTTCAGCTTTAAGCACCGTGAAATCTCTGAAAGTCTCAAGCTGTCAGCAATTTGCAGAACCAGGTTCTGAAATAAAGAATCAATTTCCCATGTACAGCAGATGGAACTAAATGACAGAATGCAGATAAATATAGAGGACTAAAAAAAATAAAAACATCTATTTGAAGCAAATAAATCACCATGCTCATAAAGCATCCAAGGACGGGTTCTGAAAGGTGCTTACCCATCAGAAGGTGCTGACTGGCATTAGCAAGCTCCTCCTGAGTTCATGATGTGTCCCTCAGAGCAATGCATGATAGCTGCTAGGCACTTGCCAAGCTTCTCTAAGAGCTATGCACTTAAATACTTCTAAGAAACCTGGCCTGTAKTCACGAGTATTAGAATAACATGTAAAAGAGTAAGAGCTCCAGGCAGGCAGCTTTTCTGTTCATTGATCTGCGGATAAAGTTGGATCACATGTACATGTAACATGTGCAAAGTATTCTGAAATSAGTTGGTGAACATGTCAGCTAGAACACATTAGGATTAATGTTAGCAGACTTACCATGGATTTACAGTGATGGGGTTCCTGAWTAATCTGATGATGATTCAGTGAAGAATAATACCAGCACAGCAGACAAAGGTACTTCATATATGTTCCTAGTCTAAAAGCCTATATCAAATTTCATCTCCAGGCATCCTGAAAATTGGTGTGCTACAGTTAGATTTTTTCTATTGCTTCATGCTTTTTGTTGATGCTAAAATTCAACARTAAATAGAAACAAAATGCAATCTAACTTCAAAATGGATCTGCCTTATTTAAAAGAATGTGCCAGCAATTGTCCATTCAACTGAAGCATAAAGATGCAAAGTAATTAACATAAACACAAGTATCATCTGCATTATGGAGATGGATTCCTGTCAGGTGTGTGTACACTGTTTCAGCATGGATAGCCAGATGCTCTAGTCATTCTTTTAAAGGACCTAGAACATTTATAATGATGAATCACATTTCTAAAGCAGTAATGTATGCTACCATCTGTTTAATTAAATCTCATACTTCCAGACATATGCCAGTCAGCTCACCGGGTCAAACATGAATTCCCCCCTTTATACATYGGGGAACAACTGGCTTACAGCACTATACTTTTTATTTAGTTCTTCTGATTTTAGGTACTAATCATTAATAGAGACATGTCTGACAGTGTGACAGGAAACACAAAATTGTTTTAAAATGTAGTGGTCTGATTTCAAATCTTGCCTTCTCTATAATGACTCTACAATTTGTAAGCACCCACCACTTTACCTGAGCCTAGTTGTAGGTATCCTACTCCAAAGCGAACAAAAGAAACAGCAACTCAACACGTTATGAAACAACTAAACTGCTCTAGAAGTGTTTACTCATTTCTTCACACACGTCAGCTCATGYGCCCAGACAGAGGCTTCTGTTTCATTCAGTGGAAAAAAGAGTTTTGACAGGGTTGCATGTACTGCCTGATCCTGTCCATTGCATGAGATTTCACTGTGTTTTGGTTTCTATTTATATCCCTAAAGCCTTTTGTACCCATTTCCTTCTACTGCTTAAGCTCTTGGTTAAAACATACAAAAAAAAAGCAGCCTTAGGGATTTTGAGGATTATTATCTCCTCCTTCCATTTTGTAGAGATATTTTAAATYCAGATATGTCAGTAATAGGTTTAATTGAAACTTCTGAAGTATATTACTATGCTTTGTATTTCAGGTTGAACTTAAAACACCTAGAGTCAAGCAGACCTGCATTGTATTAGCATTGCTACTGTTTTATGCAAGAGCTGCTGAACTGATGGAGTTTTACATGATGCAAGGTCTCAGGAGTGTTCCTGCCCGCCAAAACTGTAYGAGCTGCTTGAATCTCACTTTGGAGGAGAATCAGTATAGCTGAAATGACAATTTTTTCTAAAACAATTATTTCTTTGAATTATGTCTGATCCTAGAGTACACATCAGGTTTCTTATACAGAACAGTTGCTGAATGTTTTATACATAAGAAAAAAGGAACTATTTCAATTCTGTAAGTTTGCYATCAAGATACATCCATTTCTTACCCAGATAACATTCTCACAAACTGCCCTAGTTGCCTGAAGGAATACCACTGCATTTACTTGCATTTATGAACTTTACAGCTGGTTTATGYTAGAGTGAAATTAAACAGATTTATTACGGACATTGTGTCATACATGCTGGTGGTCCATATGGTGGCAGTAGCCATGCTTTGAGGGTTGAATTTTCATACTATTCAGTGCTCAGCAATTTTGTTAGAGTTAACCCCTTTTTGAATTTAAACCTGAAATTCAAGCTGCGTATTGAAGGAGAATGACAACACATATGATCACTTCTACTGAGGCACTTATCGGCAAATATTTTGCTTATCTTGGTTAGATGTGGGAGCCTATTTCTTTTCCTGTATTTTCAATTTCTATTTGATGGAGTAAGGAGAATGGAATTTCCAATAGGAGATCAGATCCTTCTATCCAGCAATGGCCAGCTTCAGAAAACAAGGCAAGAAACCCTGCAGGGAGCAGGCTTGGAACAACCTGAACAAACGCTAACCTTCTCCCTGGCTGCCATCACTAGGTACTCAGCACAGACATTGCTTATAATTTCTGCTACACGAATCTTGAGGAAGATTCCTTCTGCATATGGAAATGAACTATTATGTAAGTGTCCTTAGTGTGACTTTTAGAAATATTTTTAAGTGAGATTTTCAGCCATCTGAAATATCTGTGAGACTGAACTGTTCCTCAGTCAGACCTTCACACCCTGTTCTGATGTCTGCAATTACTTTTGAACATGCAGTAGCTACACTAGCTCCAGGCTGGCAGGAGAACGTA
This sequence comes from Apteryx rowi, assembly GCF_003343035.1. NCBI lineage: Eukaryota > Metazoa > Chordata > Aves > Apterygiformes > Apterygidae > Apteryx > Apteryx rowi. The sequence continues at coordinate 7,273,399 of NW_020450529.1, forward strand.
CTTTAACTCCAAACTCTGCAGTTTGAATCTGTGCTGGGGGCAGAATAGGAAAGATTTCACTAAGGCTCTGAAGCCAGAGGCCTTGGAAATCATCCTGGAATGCACACTGCATAGAGATGGCAGCARTGTTCACTGATGCAAGTATTACCACAACCAGTTTCACTCCTTTCTGTGATTTGAAATTTAACATTGTGGCAAACCTTGGAGCCTTGGCAAGGGAATGCATTCAGCTAATCCTTGCCCTCTGAGGAGATGATTCTTCACAGTAGAAGAAATTTCCTATGTATTTTGGACACTGAATGAGTAGAAGAGTCTAGAAACTAGCAGATTATAGAGATTAATGGATCTGAATGCCAAAAAAAGGACCCTGTCAGAATGTAGCTGGATCTGGTCCCCCCTGCAGGCTCCAGTTTCGTTTGATTGTTTCCAAAGAGGACATCCAGTCCTGTCAGATAGTCTTACAGAAACAAGCAGTCTGGACTGAGACCTAGTAACCATTACTCTGTGCTGTTTTGCAAATTTTCCTTTACATATTTTAAGAAGATCTCTTTAAAAAGTGTATCTTCTGTTATACATATTTCAATAACAGAAAGATAACCACAAACACATTTTTCTGCAGTAGCTAATTTTTCAAAGGGGTCATCAGCCACCCAAATGTCACTAGCTAAAACAAATGTGCACAATTAATTGTGTGTTCACAAAACTTGGACTTGAAAATTCCATGTGCCAAAATGTGAGAACTTACATGTGGTATGATCTAGTCTCTAATAGGCTGTCTCTGATAGACAAGGATAGAACAGAAGCATCGCTCTTACTTTCCACTGAAGCATCAAGGGCTGGTGGTTACTAGAGCTGAATGGCAGGACGAGACAGACACAGCCCGATCTGCTATGGCAAAGTCTGTTCTCAACTGACATGTTCACAAATCAGGCCCAAAATAAGCACATAATTTTTAGAGTGAACTTCAGAAACATTGCAAACACTAAAGTCAGTGGAAAAAAAAAAAAGAAAAAAACTCATTTTTGACTTCTGTGGATCCAAGATTTCACCTTGTGTATCCGGTCAGTCTAAAGTTTATATCTTTCATACAGCTACTTAGTTGGGCATTCTGACCATAAACAATAACCAGTAGAGACATATATTAAATGAAACCAAACAGATTCATAACATGAAATTTTGTAATATTACTGGGCTTTAGTCTCCCTGACACATCTGAGCTGGCATCTTATTCTGTTTCTTCTTGAACAGATGGTGACATTATAGTCACCACAAACATTGAAGAAAAATGCAAGGAAAAAATAAATACTCCTTTACACACAAAATTACAGTTTTTATGTGATGAAAAACATGGTTAATGCAGTCTAACATTGCATTTTGAAGCTTGTTCATATTTAAAAAAATCATAAATCCCAGCCAGAGTGCACAGTTTGAAAGCCTAATAATCTAAATTTTAATGAGTTATTGGAATCAAGTAAAGGTAAAATCCCTAAAAATTATGCTAACGGAATTAAGTTTTCATCCTTCCTTCCCTAACATTTAGTGATTTTTTGATTCCTCCTATAATGAGAGATTAAAATAGCATCTTGTTTTAGTGGAGGAGACTAAAGCCAGACCATCTCAGTGTCCTAAAGTCTATGCTGGAAAGAGTCACTGAAGCAAGAAAATCTCTGCATGATTCTCCTCAGTAATGAGGATCCACAGATATAGAATACTCTAAAAGGGAATTGACTACAAGCCATGATCTGAAAAAGACCTTTTATGGATTATAAATTTGGAGATATGTCTTCATGGACGCCCAAATTCCCAAAGTGTCAGTGCAAATTGTGGGACTGTGCCCCACACAGCAGGATGGGTTGTATTCTGCTTGACCATGAGGTCAGTGGCACAGCTTTTTGTCCCATCTTACTGATGGCAGGTGTTGTCACCACTGTGGGGATAACTGGACAGCTTGTGAAGAAACATCTGATCCAGAAGTTTGTTTGGTCTATTAGGAACCAGAGATTGGTTCACTTAATGCTCTGACTTGGAAATGGAGGTGCTTTAGGAGCCTTTCATGAGCTGTTCAGGTGTCCCTGCCAYTGGGAAGAAAAACACATGTCAAACAGGGTAAGGCAAAGAGTTGAAAGCTTTAAGTGCATTTGCAATCCAATTTTAATCCCCAGATGACTGCTGAAGCTCCTACAGATTGTGTTTTGGGCTTGTACACACACCAGTCTGCAACTGCTTAGGTTGCCCCATTCAGTGAGAAAACTTCAGGTTGGCAGCTGCAGTTTAGCTGAACTGCTCTGAAGCTGACCAGGTGTTTGCTTTTCCCAACAGATAAATCCAGCTGGAGGCAGTTGATATTACTGTCCTCATGTGTTCCTCAGCTGGGCAGGCAGACTTGGTTAGCTGTTAGAGCTAGAACACATTTAGTCACAGGCCCATAGTCAAATACAGTTACAGGTATTGGTTTTAAATGCTCTGTGGTACAGGTCCTGAAGGAAATGATTCAACATATAAAATCTCCTGTAATACAAGAATTCTGCTCTGTAACTCATCAAGAGTGAAAGTCATGTGGATGAAATAATTGTAATATCCTTCAGATTAAGAATCATTCAAAACAGTGATCAACATAACAGGAAATATATAATAGGGAAATATTAGGGAATATAAGTAAATGAAATAAACCCTTCTGGGCTGAAATGCAATAAGAGAAAACAGAGCTGAACCATTACAGCATCAGATGTAAAATACACAGATGATCAGGTGATGGCCAGAAAAATACAGGCTGTGTAAAATAAAGCCTCATTTATTACTGTTCTACATCTAACGCATCTAACGTGCTTTTGCCTTCCAATACCAGTTTAAAACAATTGCTAGCAGAGAGCTCTCTACAATTGCAAGGATTATCTGACTTTTGCATAATTCCTGTTGCTCGGTTAGGTACATTTCAGAGAGATGTGGTTCATAAAGTTAAAGTGATTGGTAGTATTTTTGGGATTGCTTTTATATAAAATTCACTGCTAACATGATTACATTCTGATCATCTGCTAAAGGGAAGTCTGAGTTACCCAGCAAAAGTACAGTGTGCTAATGGCTCAAGGCTCCAAGGGAGGCTGTAGTAGCTCTTGGGCCTGKAGGGAATTAGATGYATTTACCAGCTTTGGAAAGTTTCCAAGTTTCATCACTGAAGGCTGTTGGAAACATTCCTAAAAGCATCTGGAACTTAAAACAATATTTTCCAAAGGTTTGTTGTAGTTCATGATCCTTGGGYGATTTCCAAAGAACCTGGGCAATTTTACAGTTATTAGAAAGCAATGCAAAATTCAGTAGCTGAAATTCAGTTCCCTTAAACTGTACATTTACAAATCCCAAGAAAGAGTCAAAGGAGCATGAACTTGGCATACAATAAAATTGAGAGAAGTCCAGATAAGACCTGTAAACTATTATCATTTGCTATGTGTCTTATACAAACCTTGTTGCATTAGAACAAGGTGGGYATCATCAGTATCACAGTGACTCTCAAGTCATATTCACCTCCCTTCCTAGGTGTCCTTTCATCATGACTTTCTGTGGGATGCATCACATTGTACTTATAACAAATAACAGGAGAGATCCCTATTTAATAACATATTTTAAAAACTTAAAGGCAATATCTGGAAACCAATAGAGCTGCAGTTGCTCAGCAGCTTGCAAGACACAGTCTGAAGTTATCAYGAGCTGTGGTATCTTACTTCAGTTTCATGTGGCTGGATAACAATCATGCCTATTTCATGTTATAAAAAGATACCACTTAAGAGTGATTTTTACGTAGTTAGGAACAATTTAGACAGACAGTGGGGCAGGATGGATTGGTGTAAATAACATGGTAGATCACCTGACAGAGAAACTAGTCAGTAACCTCTACTTAACACCATTTTTTTCAAAGGAGAGGAAATTCAAGTGTAAAARTAAAGTGAGAAAACCTGAATATCAAACAACAGACTTTCATATTACCAGATATTCTGCATGAATAGTGATGGAAAACTGAGATGGAAGGCAGCACTATATTTACAGTCACTTTTTCAGAAACATTCACATGTATTGAGACTATATTCCTGAATTGCTAGAATGTAAAACAAAATGACATAATCTGATAGTAAAATCTGACCTATATCTCCTTGACTATTACACATCGCCCACTCATCCCTAAGCTGCAGGCTACTGAAGCAAAGTTCTGCTCTAAATAATCAGCCCGCTGACTGCAATTGCTGGTAAGTTTTCCAAGGGTTAATCATATGGGTACACGCAAACAGGTACCTACAGAGCACCCAGGAATTTATGCAGAGATAAAATTAAAATGCCAGGAAATGCACCTAAACTTGATACATGCTTCTTCGCTTAAATCTGTGGCTCTGATATTTCCCTATGTGGGCAAGATTGAGAATTTCTCTCTTATCCCATCCGAAGCATGTCAATGTGTGATAAAAATCCTCCTCCAGATTAACGTCTTAGATATTTCACTGGTACTGCCCTTTCCGTTCTTGAAAAAGCATGCTTAGAACTGAAAGAAACACTGCCCTCTTCCTACAATTAGTAAAGCAGTTCCCCAGTCATTCGTAAACTGCACGGACTAGGCGTGTTATATATCAATCTACTACTTAACCGGAAGGATGGATTAAACAGAGAGATAAGAAGGTCTTTGAAGCATGATTAATTTACAGAGGCCTTCCTACTACAATATCAACTATCTGTTATCCAGAAAGATAAGCATGGATCTCACTTTATTTTTGATACAAGAATGACTGTAGCAGTGGGAACTGTGGTGATTTGAGCTACTATATCTGTATCTGTCTTCCCAAGCAGGGAGGCCATGACACTGTACCTCTTCAAGCCATTCTGCAGTAATAGGGCACATATTTTGCAGTACCAGATGATTTTGACAGTGTAAGCTCCTCTGTGCAGAGAGATCGGGAGGTGACACACTTCTTTTGCATGTCAGATGCCTGGGCTCTTTTCAAATTCAGCTCACACAATGTCCACTCTTTCTGTATTCAGTCCTACCACCCCAGCCTGCCATAGTCCGTCTTTCATTTCTTCACTGTCCCTGTGAGCTAGAGTCGACCACTTGCTTATTCAAGCTTTGAGTATTACGGAGGAGCAATGAATTCGCTAGAAATCGTAGATTTTTTTTGCTGTACAGTGTTTGCTCAAATATCCGGTTGATAGTTCTGCAAAACATCTGCTTAACAATTCCCCCTCTCTGCTCTCCAGTTCAAGACAGATTTTTACAAACGCTGCACCAAAGCATCCAATTTCCACTCTTCTGTCTTACCTGCCACATCTCCTCTACAGAAAACACTGAAGATGCTGCTGCTGTAGAACTTCACTTTTCCGAGTCATCTTTCTGTACCTTTAGATCTCTGATAGCTGTCAGAATGTATTGCTTTCTTGCCTGACATTTGCATGGGTCTTCCATCAAATATTGCCTTCCACTGCAACCCAGCTGTCCAGATAAGTGAAATTCTCCCTTTTTTCAGCTCTTGTCCTCCAAGCATTACTCTGCTGTCTTTCTGTATTCCTCCCACCTTCATCAGCTTTGATTTGGAACTACATGCACACAGACTATATACAGAAACACAAAGATGCTATAGAAACACCTGAAGAAATCTAGGCACCTCTCAAAGCAGAATCACTCAAAGTCAGACTAGGCAATGTGATGCCTAATTTATTGCTGCTGTTTTATGTATCACTGTTAATGTCACCACTGGATATGCCTGTCCTAGAAGATGGAAATGCTGAATTTCTTGGATGTAACATTGTCCCAGAAATGCCATCACTTAAGTTTCACAAATAATACAAAACTGTAGCAAACTGGTGAACGTGCAAAAAAAATCAATGGAGTTTCCTTTTTAAAGATGAGTGACATTTTAACACTCGCAACTTTAGCAAAAGACAGTGCATCTGGCTCTACTCTCTACCAAATGAATTAGCTGCTCTTTGCAAGAGCTGGATAATAAATACAGCAACATGATATCAGTATAAATTGATGAACTGTAAACGATATCCTTCATTCTCATTTATTTAGGAAATTTCTTCTGTCTTGTAGTTATCAACACTCAGTAATAAATCAAGGAGACAAGAGATACCCATTCTACTGTCTTCCAGCTCTCTACATTTTTATTAACTCTTTGTGTTAGCTAAACTGTTTAGGGCATGAGTTATTACATAAAGCTTCACAAGAATGAAAAAATTAAAAATTCAGATATCTGTCCAGATCCAGGGAGTCTCCATTTGGTCTGGATGAAATAGGACTGTCATATCCAAACTTTATAACCCATTCTTAGAGGTGGATAACCAGACTAACTAAACATAAATAACAAAATATTAGGCCAAATATCAGAATAACATTTCCCTTTGATTCCAAAAGGACTATACTTACATATGGAGCGAGACAGGATCACAGCATGATCAGTTCCAAGGAAAGCAGGTACCTGCTCAACTTAGTGCTGCTATTGCAGCCTTGCAGGACCTAGAGGTGGCCCTGCCTACGCTATCAGAACGGTTAACTGGATTTCCAACAGACGCCTCCAGCTCTCTTTAACTCTGTGTGCTGTGTGTGCATCTGTGGACCACACGTCAAGGTAGATAATGTTCTTCAGGTGTTTATGTTTAGCAGGATAAAATAGCTGATTTTCTACCGTAAGATCTACATTCACCTAAGTATCTCAATGTTTTTCCAGGTGTGGTTCAAGATACCCTAATACATTCTTAATCATGCAGTCAGTCTTGTTTTAGGGTTCCCAGGTTTCTTTCTTTACGTAATATCTTTATAACTACTTGTTATGAACATCTATCTAATCACAGCTAATAATAGGTATTTAAACTTGATTCTTTTCATGCCACAAGAATAAGGTACAGAAATTTTCAGACTTTTACACCCCAAATAATACCTAAATCTCAAATAAGTTTACTATTATACAACCACAAAATATATCATATGGGTTTGTAAGCATCACAAAGTATTGCGTATGTTCAAAGCACTGTCAAACACTACTGGAGTCAGCTGGAAAAAGCATTAGACCTTAGTAACCTGTCTTCTAGTTCAGCCCTAAGGTAGAACACTCTTTCCAAGATTTTAGATAATGCTGAAATGTTTTAACTTTGCATCTGAGCATGGAATATTTTATTACTGCTGAGTCATTCCAATGAATTTTTCTGAAATGCTTCGGGATAGTCTTTGCATGGATGATACAAAATAAATTACTAGGCATTCAGTAGCAGAAAAAACCTGGCATGGAACAAGTTGATCTTATTTGTCATGCTCAGTTGAAACAACAGCCCGCAAACACATAGGCTTTGCGTTCCTTATTTAAACACCTATGCCCTCTTAGAATTAAAGGGGGAGAATCACCTAAATAAGAGATACTTTTGAGGATCATATGTTTGCAGGATATTGGTCCTGATTCCATCTAGAATACTTGGAGAAGGCTGGAGTTGAGACAGGGAGAGAAGTACAAAGAGAAAGATACACTCAGAAGGGGGGAGAAGGAAAGAGGTCACAGGAATGCTTTAAACTGTTTTTTAAATTAGAGAGAAGAGGAAATACCAAATTCTGAAGCAGGCTTAGAACAAAGCGAAGTGGTTCTTCCTGCAACAGGCATGTGATCTGTGAAACCTTTTGCCAAAGGGTGCTCTGGATGCTAGAGGCTTACAGCAGTCCAAGGGAAGACTGGAAAGTTTGTGGAATCAAAATCCATTGAGGTTTACTAAAAACTCAGTCCACACAGTGAAAATGGCTGGAGTATGGAAAGATTCTAGAAAAGAGAATCATACATGTGTCCTTTCTTTTACTCCTTCTTTTACCGCAGGCATCAGTTTTGGACAATTGTCAAAAGAGACAGCATATTGGCCTAGATGGACCTTTAGTTTGATTCACTATGGCCATTCTTATGCAGAGCTGGGGGATGCAGAACTGAAGCAAAGTGATAAACGTGGGCCAAGAAATAGCTGTGAAGGAAAAATCTCACTATTCTGCTCTCCTCCTGCTTGAAGAGAGTACAGGTAGATCCACACATCTACCTTGCCCAGCAGAATGTACAATGGAGAATGAGGCAGATGCTCCTGAAAGAAGTGATATTTTAGAGGCTGCAAAGTGTTTCCACTAACAAATGGCAAGCTCTCACTGAAACACGTCTGTGGCTTGCTCCTGGTGAAATTTCACTGTGCTCACATAGCAAAGCTGTCTTTGCTGGCAATAGTAGCAGCATTTTCTTGTAGAATAAATTCATGGATTCTTTGCAAACATCTCTAGCTTTGCATGCAAATACTAACAAAAGCAAAAGTGGGTCACTTTGCTGAGTTCAAATACAGTAAAAGAGGGAGTGACATTTGAAAGCAGAAGGCAAGAAACTGAGGACTGATAAGACAAAAGAATTTTTGCGAACAGGCTAAGAAACACGGTCTGAAATTATCCATGAAGCACGGAGCATAAAAAAAAAAAGAGCTATAAATATATAATAATATAAATACATAAATACAAGCATACTTGATTTTGAGGTTTTCAGATACAAAAATGAACCTTCTTTCCTCAGTTTATTGCAGGGGGTTTTTTCATAATAAAATTATTTTGGTTTGTCCCTTAAAACATATTGCAATTTCTTTCCTCAAAAAAGTCAACATTTCAGTGCAATGACATTAGCTTTGTGAAGACATAAGACTTATTTCAGTGGAGAAGTGTTCTGATATACAGGAACTAATTAGAGCATTTTCTCCAGCTAGCTTCTTTCTTCTCATTACTGGTGACCAAAGACAACTGCTGAGACATGATTATTGCAGAACTGCCTGCTAGTGTATGTATTATCTCTTCAGAAATAAATCAGTAAATGTTGCCAGAATAAGGGGTAGGGAACACTTGGGAAAACAGCCACTGGCAGAAAACAGCATCCACAACACACAAGAGTCACCCTAAAGGCCACGCAGCCTGAACTCTGCCAGGAACAGCCCCAGAAAGAAAGGCTAGCAGGGAAAGTCTGTGCAGGGTGATGCAAGTGTTTGTCCTTAAAGGCATTCATAAAGAAACCTATACCAGTCATTCACTTCTTAGCATGGTTTGCAGGTTGCTGCAACTGTTGAGTATTTCAACCAGTTTAAGGCATGTCATATCTTCTGGAAGGCTGAACAGGTTCATGCAGAGAGTTCTAGACCTGATTAAATTAGTGCCATTTACAAATTAGTTTTATTTGCTTAGGGCCATTCCTTAGCACCATACTCTATGAATAATATCTCTGACCTTGGAGTGACAGCTTGCCTCATCTGCAAGTCCTTATTGCTGTCCATAGAACCAGCATTAATTTTGTAAGTGAAGAAAATAAAAGAATAAGCTGTTCACTCAGTTTAAATACGTCTATTCTAATGGCACAGTCTATTTAAATACATTCTATTCTAATGGCACAGTATTTCCATGTTCCGTGGTATTTTTTATATTTCTGTGTGATATTTCTTTTTATTGACTGGCTACAKGAACTTCTAAAAAACTGAATTAAGTTGTCATAGCATCATATTCTCACTGCAATGAACGTCCCACGGAGTCAGCTGATATGTCTGCACATTATAAAGAGGGAATAAGATTAATGTGAAGGAAGAGCAGAGGGCTGTTCACAATATTGGCATCATCATGCCCCTAAGAAGTGTAAAGGTGGCTCTAGCTGTTCGAACTGTCTTGCCTGACTACACGTTTCAGACAAAGAGTGGGTTGGTTTACTGAAGAGTGTTAATAAGACATGCCAGATCTTACCAGAGTCAGTCAATATGACAACTTCTGTAGTCTGAAAAAATGGTCAGGGCAGAATTTAGCTTCAAAGAGCACACCCCACCACTCAGAACAGGCGTGAGTAATTCTAAAATCCATCTTGCTGCACAGGCACACTCAACAAAGAGCACTTTTAACTTCCCTAGCCCTTCAAAACCCTATACATTTCTACCCTCACAGTGCATTGGGACTTAAAAAGCAGTTTTCAAGAGTGACAGATTTAAATCCAAACCAAAATAACAGCAACAGGAAGAAAGGAAAACATCACACCGGGTTTATGAGGGAGAAAATCAGATGGCATTTTTACATGCAAATGATGAATGTCAGTGGGAAGGAATTCAATATGATGAATGTGCTCTGTTTCCTCTCTGCTATTAAGTGAGCTCCTGTGATGCATTTACCTATCCTAGCCCTAAATTTCCATAGTAAATGACACAAGCTTTTCCATGCAAATATGCCGCAGCTGTACAGTGGACACAGAGCACAAGGCCACTACTGGTTGACCCATCAATCAAAAGTAACTGATGGGTCTTTTTCCTACCGAGGCTTGAGAAGACGGATGAAAAGAAGAAACACAGATCTTCTAGTTATTTTTTGCACTTTGGGATTTTATTATTACTACTAGTATTTTTGAATTTTTAGGAAGAACAGAGTCTATCACACAGACTGAGTTCATGCACAATACAAAGTCCCCAGGCAGCTACTCCAGCAGGGGTTTCCCACAGTGCCACAGGCCTAGACTACAACAGGAAGTTGAGCTTGGTCTCACTGTGTCTTTCAGGCCTGAAAAAAATCACGGCTTTCAAGAAAATCCCCAAAAGAGCCTTTCCAGGCTTAGTTTATATCATCAGCAGCTCTGCCAGCTRCTTTCAGCATTATACACTATGTCTTCACCAGGGGTCTCCACAATAGTACCACAGCACAGAGACCTTTGTAGTTGCACATCATAATCTGTTCTCGTTTAAATTATTTAGCTAAAAGATTGAATACAGAGGGGAAAAATTAAAATTTCTCACTTTCATAGGCAACTGATTATATCTCAGTTTTTAACACTCAGAAACTAACATCCAAAGTCATCATCTTGTACTCCCCAAACACAGAATTTTCACTACAGCTGAAGAAGGTTTTGCCAGAAAGACAGTAATACTAGACCAAACACACTGAACATTACTTTCAGAAGGAGAGGCAAAATGAAAACAAAATGAGTGAATTATAAACATTTGTGTTGAAAGGACAATAAAGCATAAAGACAGTGCAAGAAACAAAAGTTTAGATTTCTGATGGAGAAAATGTTACAATTCTTTTGTATCTGTGTGCCTTAATTTGAAGACTAGGAAAACTTTCCCCACCACCATAGTAGGCTCCTTGATTAGAAAAAAAAAGGAAGAAACAAATAATGACAGCCAATTTCCAGTGCTTTTAGGCTATTTCATATCAAACAGTGTGATGAATGTAGCAATATCACTTTTGGCTATAGCACAAAAAATATTATTCTCTACAGACACTGCAGCATAAAACAAAAATGCTTTTATTACCAGTAGCAATGATGTGACATGCCTGATAAATGCCACTTTAAGACTCCTTTGGGTCCCAGCATCCCTTCACACTTATTATCAAGTTACTAATAGATTCTGTAGGTTTGACTGGCCATCATTTAGGAGTGTCATTTACTCTAAAATGACAGAAAAGTAAAATGTTCTTAAACGTTCAATTTTTCTCTTTTCCCTGACTGAGTGACTAATGACTAAGAATAATAACTTTTATTCATGTTGTCTAGGTGATGAAATGGCCATTGTGAAATGATGAATATCAAGTAAAGATGTTTTCATTTAACATATGCAGGGGAAAAAAACCATGAACCTTTAAGTCTTAAATATATGAAACAGGGCAGGCAGATATTTAAGTATTCACATCTCTTGTATGACAACCCGGTCTGTTTCTCTTTGTTATTAGTTTTTCTTTGGGGGCGTAGAAGCATTGATAACCACAGGGTCAGACATGTTATGGATTAAATTCTTATTTGTGTGATGATACTGTCCAAAGGCCCCCACTCAGATCAACACCCCTTTATTCTAAGTAATGTTTGGACGTACCATGAAGGTTAATTCCTGTGGTAGTCTAGAACTTACATAGATTAGAAAGGCGAAACATCAGAGAAGAAAGAGATGCACAGAAAGAGAAAATGGTTGTGCAGAAGATTCATTGCAAACCTGTTAATAGATTATATTTAGATTAGAGATGATAGATGGCAAATACCTCAGGAGGGACACTGCCTTTGCAAATCATATCTCCATAATACCCAGCAGAAGACAATCTTCTCCCACAGATGGTTTCTACAGTATGGTATACAGTATCAACAGAGAGAAGGACAGAAACCACATTTTTCTGAAAATTTAATTAATTGGAGTTGAGTGCCTAATTCTTTTAAGCCACTTAAAGAAACCAGCACAAATTCTTGCCTGTATTCGAGGATTTGATCTCACTCTGACAAAGATTCAGTAAGTAACTATATTAAGTAACTCAACAGCCTAGTGTGGTCAGGAAGGGTGGCCACTGGGACTTGATTTTTTTTGAAAGAATAAAAGATTAATTAATAATCTTTGCTTTTAAGGGAACAGATTTTGTCTTTCTATTTGAGAAAAACAGAAAACGTCAGTTCAAACCATGGTGTGTTTCTTACTCATGCAAAATCCACCAAGTACAGTTTTTTAAGATTTTGTTAATCTTTTTTTTTGTTATCTTTACCCAAGTTAGCTTGGACTGTTCAGTCCAGTGGGTTTACTTGTACACAAAAGGCACAAAGCAACATCTGATTAATATTGTGTCAGTATAAACATGGTAGCATAAGATATTCTAAGATTATTTTTACATCAAGGTATATTTCATGGCTTTAGTGGGGTTGCTTAAGATTTGACATGCCAACAATTCCAATAATTTTAGTGGAGTTACTACTGATTTGCATGAATTATGTCTTGATTCACCTCAGTATTGATTTTCACCTGGATGAGCCCAGCCATCCAAATCTTCAGCATTCTAATTCTGCATGGCTGTTGAAATGTCACTGGATAGCCCAGATCTGCCAAACCAGGATTAACTGAGCTAGATTTGAGCAAACATCTTTAGTTGCTCTCCTTGAGATGGAGAAATTTCATCAGAAAAGGGGTCTGAAAGCTTTATGGTGTGGTGGATGACCACCCGCCACGTCAATCGACTCACCAGGCAGACCAAACAGGAGACTGTGAGAGATAAAAGCAGTCTTTGCTACAGACTCAGTAGTCAACTCTACAGCTTCTGCAATAATATTGCCACAGCCTCTGATTCACTCTGAGGGGACTCCCATTGCTACAGCGGCTCCTATTCATTAGACAGACTTTGAAATGTCAGCTTCTGGTCATTCAGTGGTCATTTTTGGTCATAACAAACCCATCTAACAAGTTACTTGGCAAAGAGAGGAAGAAAGTGAACTTTATGATCAGAAAGATCACAACATGCTGCTCTGGCTGTATTGCAGGCTGTGTAATGTAAACTCTATCAAATAAACACTCCCAGATATTTTCCTACTCTCTGATTATAGCCCTAGAAATGCTCAATAATGTTCAACAAATGTACGAAAACAGCATATGTCAATCCAGCATTTCCTTCAAACTGTTCTATTTTGGGTTCCTGGTTTGTTCAATTAACACTGCTATAACTGACTCACTCGTGATACATCTGATCTGCTTGGAGAGAACAGAAGGAGTTTTCATTAGCACTGAAAATCTATAGTTAAGCAAGTTTATAGCAGTGAAACACACAGGTGAAAATCAGATGAAAAGACCACAGGTCTGATGCTCTGTTCTTCCTCAAAACGGTGGGCAAAAGGTATGTCTGATGATTGATATTAAGGATAAGCAAGGTCTGTGACTCTCTTCTCTCAGCCAGAAAAGAACAGAGGCAAAAAGCACCTTTGCAACAGATTTCATTAGTAATCAGTGTTGCATGTCAACACTGGTGAGGGGGATAAAACTATCTTTTTTCTTTTTCTGGTGGGAGTTTTTCATGTGCACTTCTTCTGCGTGTTCTCTTTCTCCTTTAGGTATTAGCAGGGATTTAGTTATTTAACAGAAGAGGATAGCAGAGCATACCCCTGCTTAATCAAAGAAGTCCAACAGAGTCCAACAAAGCCCAACGCAGAAGGCTTAGGAGGAGCTGGGAATGGTGGTCCCACATAAGCAAACGTATATATAATTTACCTCTTTCACAACCTCTCCTCAAATCCGTTGTCACCAAATAAGACACCAGTGATTGCAAATAGTGTTATTCTACAGTGACGCTGATCATGCTAAGTACCACCCAGCGCAGCTGCAGACCCTGTGTGGAAGACTGTCTGATCTAAATTCACACTTTCCGAAACAAAAAAAGAAGTGACTGTGGGTGGGAAGGCCAGAGGAGACCTGCCAGCACTCCCATGCTTGTTGAGCAACGCTTACAGTTTGAGCACTGGCATGTAAAAAGCTGATGGTGGTGGCTGATTAGCATTGCAGGCCGCGTGGGCAGTGGAGAAGAGAGAAATGTTGCCTGTAGGATGCTCCAGAGGGACTGTGGCAGTCCCTTGTATGCAACAGGTTGGGTTGACCTGAACTGCCGCTGCTCAAATGGAGCTGCAGGTTGTGAGCCAGCTGGGAGGTGACACATGTAGACTGAGAGATGAAAAATAAATGGTGGGAAACAGGTCAGGGATAGAAAGAAGACTGCTGTGAGCTCCCACTCAGTGAAGGTAGCTAAAGCCACAGGAGAGACAAGATTTGAAAGCCACACACCGGCATAACACTTCCTACTGGAAAGCTAACATAAAGGTCCAGGACCATAGAGGACAGGGCTTAATGCTACATTTATTCAAAAAAGTTTTAAATCTTTTAATTATGGTTTCTATCTTAAATGGGAATATGTAGGAGCTTGGGTGAATCATGATCTAAAGAAGTAGGAAAAATGCAACCAGACTTCAAACATGGTTCAGATAAATGCAGAAAATTCTGAGAATAAACAAACGGCACATTCATTCCAAATTCCCTGGTGAACTTCGTATTAGGAATCATTTGTAAAATTATTTTTTTAGTCCTAAAGACAAATTCATTTTACACAAGCCTAGAAGACTCTGTTGCCATTAAATCATCATCAAAAACATCAGCGAAAGGTCATTTTGTCAGTGTTCTCATTTTATATTGCTAGACCCACATTTCCCTGTGCCTGCCCAGATCTCTCTGCCTGAGGCACTCTCTTCCCTTGTTGCTCAGGTGAAGGTAGCTGCTRTGTGGATATACTTTACAACGTGTTTTGAAATTATTCTCTAAATAAAAACTGGGTTCTGTAGGCTGTAATATGCAAATATAAATAAGGAATGTGTCTCTGGTTTAAATACAGTAAGTAACAGGCATGTCACTAACACAGAATATGAAACATTCCTGGATAAAGGCATAAAGATAAGACATTGTTTTTTAAATAAAAGCTAACATTAATGAGCAGCTGTAAGATGGATTTGTATTAAAATTACCCTGAAAAGAATTTAGAAACAGGTATATTAAAGTGTTCATTTGAAATTGTTATGATTTTTTGTCTGAGGAGCAAGTTGTCTTAAAGGCTCCATTTTCTAACACAGCACTGTTTTCACTTTATGGAATATTTTGCATTATATTTTAATTAAAGTTATAATTACAGAACTAAATATAATTAGCTTCTTTCTTCAAAAGAAATTGGAAGTGAACTTACTTTATTAAATTTTCAATTTGTTTCCTGCAGTGTTACATAGTTTATTCTAATTAATTGAATGAGATCTCATAAATATTTTATCAACATAGGGATGTGATTAACAGCTCGAGTTTTCTGTGGTTTTCTTTTTTCTTTCCAGCTTTCTTCCCTGCATTGMCATTCCCCCAGTTTTCATATGCACCCTCCTGCCTTCAGAGACAACGTAAACATGGGAGCCGTGCCAGAGTCCCCCTCTTCCACAGCTAAACGTTGCATTTTAGCAGGCTTGGCCATAGGCAGCCATTTTTAACTTCTCTTTGGGAATGTTTGTTGTTTAAGGGAGCCCTCATCTAACGCAGACCGTGGAAGCGACACTCATTTCTTATATGATTTATGACTTCCATACTGAATGGCTTCCTGCAGAGCCTTTCTTGCTTTCAGTGCGTGTTTGTACAGCTTATTTGTTTATGCTCAGAGCAGATAAAGCAGAAAGGAGGCAAAGGGCTGTAACCCCYCTGAGCACACCGCGCTCCGGAGACGACAAGACGGAGCAGAAGCACGTGCCGCACGGCTCCCTAGTCCCCAGCGGGTGGCAAACACAGCTGGGCCTAGTTCAGGAAAACACTTCGGCCTGTGCCTGTTTTCAAGGGCTTAACTTTGACCTGGCATCAGTGAGATTTAAACGCACGGGTGCTGAATGGGGCCACCATGGTTTGAGCCTCTGGCTTGACCTGTTCAGCCCTCCCGACTGGCAAAGGGACATTTGGCACAGCAGAGGCGTCAGCAGGGAGCCCTCAGGCCCCTCTTACAAGATAAAGGGCTGAAATTGGGGGGGAAATGCACAAGGGGCTTCTCAGACTCGCAAGGAAAGCGGCCATCCCTGCTCCAAAGCCCGTCACGGCAAGCAGAACGGGAGGGAGGCCACGCAGGGGAAGTGCCTGCCTGTAGTTGCACCTGGCACCAGCGCAAACGTGAGAAGTTGCTCTCCTGATATCCGCTCCAGCGTTGCCTCCCGCCCCTCTGCTGCTGAACCAGGATCATTACGACTATGCTGGAAATCCTACGCTGCAGCTACACCAGCGAGCAGATATATTTATCAGTATGGATAGCAAAGCAAATAAACAGCATACTGATCATATAGCACAGAGAAATCATGAGGAAAACTGTAAACTGACTAGTCATAAAATAAAAAGATAATTATTCTGGCTCTGTATCAGATTGAATTTCTGTCAGTCTTTAGTTTATATGGGTACTGACTGGTGTCACAGAAACACTGTGTTCTTTTAATATATTCCAGATTAATTTAATTAAGCGCTACTTTAATAAAACATCATATCAAAGGAAAGTTTCAGCCTTCAGCATGACCTTTACCAGCCAGCAATATCAAAGGTATGGGATAAACTGAACAAAAATGAAATACATATATATTTTGTCTATCTATTTAGCTCAGACAGGCATTGTGTCACTTGCCCATCTTGTACTGTTGACAGCAACAGCCTGAGTATCTTTTAATATCTAAAGAACAAACTGTATTCTTGGAAGCATACTTCAAAAGTCTCAGTGATGCCAGCCGGAAAGGTTTGCATTTCTCCCAGGGAAAAATTTTGCCCCAATTGTTTTTTCTGCTTATACACTCCCTTACCATTTATTCTTTAATTTAGGGTAAATTGTGAAAGTAGAAAAGCAATTCAGATTTGTTTCTCACTTGATACACTGTACAAAACCAGGAGGTCTCCTGCATGCACATTAATGCTTCTCTTGAATTGTGCAATAAGCCAGTGGAAGTCATGTTTGCAAGACCCCTGCATTGGTGACTCAGTGATTTTGTTGCACTCTTGGTGTTGCTTTCCAAAGTCTGACATTATTTTCCCATCAATCCAAACTTTGGCACATGAAATCAACTTGGATGTTTAGAGGCGCCTCTTGCAGAGGATGGAGCTGTGACTGTTGACAGCAGACCTGGATTTGACCTGAGAATCGTTCTACGTTTGTCTTGCAACGACTCCAAAGCAGTTTTATGTGCTTGGGTCTTCATCCTCTCTTAATTTACTTTACTTGTCCGAAACTAAATGGACTGTTACTTGTACAGCTGCAAAGGCAATAATAATGGCAAATGTAATTTTTATGTGGATAAGGTCCACATTTCTCAGTTCCTAATACACCAAGAAAGATGAAAAGGGCAGAAAACTTGTTCAGCTGTTAAAATGACAAGATTATGGATATTTTCTAAAATTATTACAAGAGAGGCCTGGGATTCACATATAATATTTAAAGCACATCCAACAAACTTTAGGCACTGCATTATTAATGTCAAATGAAGTGTATTCTCCAAATGTTTATTTACAACTCTCCWGTGTTTAAGCTCAGAGTGGGGATTGGCTGTACATTGCATCGCTCCAAACATCCCGCTCTTTCTCAGAGTAATGCAGCCTCCTAACTCCTTCAGTCAAACTGTCTGATCTTTCATGTTCTGGGCTCTCTCCTGGTCAGTGCTGCCTTTCAGCTGGTTAGTTGAGAGGGAACTTTATGTGATATCAGCTTCAGCAAAGTCAGTTGGACTGGCTCACAAACTCTTCAAATTCCCTCACCACCACCCTTCAACAAACTATGGCACCACAATACTATCACTTTACCTTGGAAGGGGTATTTTATCTCCTTCTCTTGTTTCAGTTTGTTATCACAGCTACAATCCAGACTTTTACCTTGTAACATAACTTAAGATACTTTTCCTGTTACCAGCTTCTTCACTGCCTACTGCAGATTTTCTTTCGGCATATGCGGAGAACAGCCTTCACACTTTTCTTTCCATTCACATCCTTGACATAATGGGTGATTTAAACAGTTTGCATATGTATACACAATGGAAAGGGGAATTCATGCTGACAGGGAGATGGATGCTTTAAGCATTTTGTTGAAACAAACTTTAGAGAAGATTCTACATCATTTTGAAAAGTTTGGAACTGAATTCAAACCGAAATAATATTAACTTA
Organism: Apteryx rowi; assembly: GCF_003343035.1. Taxonomy (NCBI): domain Eukaryota; kingdom Metazoa; phylum Chordata; class Aves; order Apterygiformes; family Apterygidae; genus Apteryx; species Apteryx rowi. The sequence goes on from NW_020450529.1 coordinate 7,291,885, forward strand.
TTTATAAAGTTAACTCACAACCATTGGCAACATCATGACTATTCTGTTCTTGCATTTTATTTACAGATAAGGGAAAAGTGAATTGAGATCACTGTGCTACGTGTGGGACAGGCACGTACACAGATCCCTCTGTGACAGAGGCTCCAGCCATGCAGGCTCAGATGGTTCCATTACACATTCATGGCAGAAGGATACAGAAACTCTGTGGACTTACAAAGCCATACAGAAAATGGAAAAAACTAGCTGCACATGTTCAGAGAGCTGATGGAGGACACAGTATATCGACTCTGCTGTGTCCTAAAAAGATGTTGAATTATGATATGGAGAATGACTCACGTCATATTTCTCGCTGTCCCCTCGTCCAGAATAGTTTTTATTACATATCTCCTTTTTCCTAGAGGCAAATTTCTTGACGATATCAATATTATGAGCTGTGGCATATTCAAATAGCCACAAGTCCTTGGAACAACTGCAAGGGATTTGAAGAGATACAATAAAACTAGCTCTGAATGTTTTTAAGCTGTGACCACTTCTGCAAGGGAGGACAAGTGAATAGATACTTTGATGCTCAAACGTAGATCAATATAAATTTTTACTCAAGCTGTAACAAAACCACAAGCTGGATTATGCAGCCTCTATGGTTTTGCTACAGCATTCGTGTGGCATATGTACCCCAGCATCCTGATCTGCAGGTAGCATCTGTCTTGAGTTTTATTCTATTTAATTTGATAAAAGTGGAGCTCATGCAAAGACAACTAATTGGGGAGCTGAATATACAACCTACCACCCACCATGTGTCATTACTGGAAATAACTCCACAAAGAAACCACATTTGGAGCTGAAAACCTAAAACAGCTTTAACTCCTGACAGTATTTTCTGTTTCATTATTTCTCAGTCTCTTGGAGTCCTCTTTATGATCCCCCATGCAGAGGAGATGGGCTCTAAAGGCATCCCGAGTAAGGGAATTCTAACTGCCATAGCTGCCATGGAGCTTTACACTGACTTCCAGAATGGGACAGTCTGTCAAGAAGACCTGGCCAGAGCACAACTGCTCTCCGTCTGTCTCATTTGATGTTATGATACCAAGATGACTACTGGACTCAAGATTTAGTAAAACACTSTCACGTGACCCAATAATAGCAGGGCACAAACACTGTTTAATGCACAAAGCAAATCCCTCGCCAGGACTTCACTTTATAGGACAGAAGAGAGATTTGACACTGAGACAGGGGCAGGTAAAGAGATAAAGGAGATGATGGCTACAGTACCACCACTCTTTAGCTTCCTGGAGAATGATAGAGAAAGAGGCTTATGGTCATAGGGAAAATACACTGCCCCAAGCCACCTTACTTGGTGGCAGAAAGGTGCTGGCCACCCGTGTTCTCTCTCCTTAGCAATGGCAGACACTCCTCTCAGCCATCTAGAGGGCATTGGAGGACTAAGCAGGTTTCAGCACAAGAAGATACTAGGTCTTTATAGTGATCCTGAGAGAAGCAAAGGAAAAAATAATTCCATATCTGGCTTTTCCAAGAGGTTTCTGCACAAGAGCAGACCTACCTAGATCCATATCACCTTCAGTATGGTGCTCATCACACTCACTCAGGCCATAGTAGTTCAGATGATAGACTATGAGGGGCATTTCTCCTTCCACAGCCAGTGTGTCCACACACCTCTGGTTTTAGATAGGATACAGGATGAATGGAAAACATAAAGTTTCTATTTTAGAAGCACTGTCTCTAAAATGTCTCTAAAAACTTTCAGAAGGATGTCACCTATTTCTTTTGACCTTATCGTCTCATAATTCCAGAGCTATCATAAGCAATGGTTGAAGCCACTGCAAAAGGATATCCTTTTCTCTACAGTGATTTGTTTCATTGAGGACGAACATCCATGGCCTTCCACACCTTGGATCATCATTGATATGTTCCTGAATATCTGGTCCCCCAAAATCACTCATAAAAGGACATTTAATGTTCAGTGAATTACAGCCTGGATTCCTTATTGCTCACTAAAATCCTTGTGTCTTTGCGTTTAGACATTACTTAGATGTCATAGAGATTTTAATTAAGGACTTCCTGAAAATTCAAAAGGTTTACATTCTTTTTCACTGTTACCATTGAAATCCTTGAATGACCTTCTATCAAAAGAGGTTAGTTAAGTAGGATTTTCCATTTTTTGTATTACTTAGATACTTGCTCCCTTTATTTTGCTTCTCAGTAGTTTCCATAACTCTTAACATATTTTGCTCATTTAGTGCAATTAGAATTCAACCTGAGTCTCATAAGTCAAGACAATAAAATCATATCTCACTGTAACTTTTAAGCTGTCGCAAAAGCTCAAATTCTTTCCAAAATTCTTTCTTTTCTCCCAATTAACTGTAATACATTTAGTGCTTATTTTCAAACATTAAATGCTTCAGTTCAAAAGTGCACTGAGCAAGTAAGTAATGTGCAAGGCTTTTTAGCATCACTCAAAGGAAATCCTAAGAACCTGTGACATGTTATTTTTCAGTAGGAAGAAAAACAGACAATTGTGGATAATTTAAATCAAACTACTTTGTCGATTTTTGAAAACCACAACTCTAATTTTGTAACAGTAATTTTCACTTTAAAATGTACTTTCCAGAAGCCAAAATGAAAATTTTAAGAGTTTTGAATATATGTGGGTGTGAAAACGTTATCAAGGGAAACATGACTTTTTTACTGATTTCTAGATGATACACTCACATTTTCAAAGAGCTGGATTCTTCCACCACCTTGCTCTTACCAAGCAGCTGAAAGCATGAAATAGAAAGAAACTGGACAATGTAGCTCTGAAATTCAGTAAATGATGGGGAAATGTGCTGGTTTATAAATGAACATGTTCACCTTGCGATTAGTTAGATAGGTACAGAGAAAAGCAGAAATCTATCATGTTGACCACTGTGAAAATCCAGTGTGACCAATAGCTTTTAATGACATATGGTTGTAGTTAATAAAAAGGAAAGCATCTGCAGTAGCTTCTAATGCTTTTTCTTTTGGACATCTTCAGAAACTTTCTGATGCAACTTTTTTTTATTGGCAAATGTCAGTTATGCAACCTGAAACAGTTCAGAAGAAGGGGTTAGTTTCAATATATTTCCCTCCACACATTTCTGACTCACACAAAGATACTGGAATTAGCAAATATCTTGTTTGCCAAGAAGTTTCATTTCCTGGTCTAATAGATTGTCAGTATTTTCAAAATGATTGAAATGAAAATCTTAAGTGATAAGTTGCTCACTTGCTTTGGATTTTGTCAGTTCTGATTTCATCCTATTTCAGAACAGAATTATTTCTGAAATTTCACAAACCTCTGTAGACTCGGAAAACCATTTCTCACCCAGCTCCTATAGCAAGTACCCCCTCTACTTCCAACCAGAGGTTCCTACAGAGACAGATGTGTCTGCTTCTGCAGTCTCACTTAGAATTGATCACAAACTGCTTGATTCTTTTTTCCCCACATTAGAAAATGTTGATTGCTCAGCACTGGAAATTCAGGTCCCTCAGGGGACCTTTTACCCATCTAGGTGTATTTCAGGACTCAAGTATCAGGGAACAGAGTCAGATGAGAAACATTATATTCTGGCCAGGGTTTAACAGACATACACAGATGGATATAACTTTGATGTGAAAGTGCGAGGTATGAACAGCAGGTGACTGTATAAGCTGTAGGTAAAGTTTATAGTCACTTCCACAACCCCGATAAGTCTGTGCCTGTGCTACACTTGCTAACCTGTATCTCTCCTGGCAGTGTTAGCTCTGACCTCCTAGCAACAGTCTTATATGTGTCGTGTGCCTGTTAGCCAAAGGAATTTTACCAGGGTGCAAAGTGAATAGCTCATAGTAGTAAGATTTCTGCTGGTAGCACCAGAGACACAACAAGAGACAGCATATATCTATGAACACCCTGAAGGGACCTCTGGCTTTGATACTGTTTTACAATCCCCTAAGCTGCTCTCTTGAAAAAGGTATTGATAAATTTTAGGAAACCTTAGGAGACTGTGAAGATCATTAGCAATTCTGTAGAAGGGGAAGTTCAACTGGCAGCTTTTTACCAAGACTAAACAACAGATATTATAAATGATCTGGAATTCTGGCTCAGCTTTATAAAAACAAAGCCACAGAACCAAATCTGTCCTTTCATCTGCCCAACTATAACCTTTCTTTGGACTTTGTAATCAATGGGAAGCAGAAATAGACTTTCCCCTACTAGGAGCAAAATTGGAAGGGGTAGCACATTACAGAGCATATTTTCTGTTCAGCTTGTTCATTACATGCAGGCTGGAGTGGGCTCCTTGATGAGGACTGAGAGTGGCATCTCACCASAGAAGCTCACCAGAACAGATGTTGTTTTTGGGCTAGGGAGGGAGCAGGGAGTGGGAGACTCCTGCTAACAGATGTTAGAGCAACCCCAAGCCTGCTGTAACTTATGCCCAGGCAATGGCAACCATGCTCTTAGCCCCATATTGGCTTTAGGAGAGGCTGAACATGGCAGTGAAGAAGCACATGGCTTAGCAGTCTGCACAAGGGAACGCGCAGGAGACAGCTTGGCTGAGTCCAAAAAGTGCACACTAGTGGTGTTATGCAAACATTAATAACAGCTGCCAGAAATTTGGAAGAGCCAGCCAAGTTGAAAAATGCCCTGCACATCTGCCCTTTTGTAACCATGTGGCCAACACATACTCAGCCCATGCCAGAGTAATAGTCCCTCTCTGCAAGACATTACAATTGGCACAAATACCTACCTGGATCTCTGCCAGTACCTGGCGAGTGTGCTGCATAGAGCAGCTGTTCTCCAGTCCCTAACCTCACCACATCCACTGAAACCCCTCCAAGGCCTGCCAGCACATGGCCTGAAGGGAAAAGGGGCAGTGGTTTATTATTCCCTCCTCTCTGCACTAAACAACACAAGCAACTGGGGAGTACTTATTATTTTGATGGTCCTCGTAGCTATAGATAGAAATATATAAGCATAAGGAAAATGTTTCTGAGAATTTAGCCCCTTATTAGCTGCTGCATTTGTCTCCTTAAACTGGTTGCAATGATAACGTTAGCTAAGTAGAGGTCATCAGGTCTCTGGATGGATTAGCCCACTTGTTGCCACACCAAAGGTATGGCTACACATGTTACTCTGGCTTCTATTAATACATCCAAACTACTGTTAAACTAGCTCGCTCAAGGAGCAAAAATGCAGTAGTCACAAAAGCATATATCTCACCTCAGGCTAGGCAGCTCACCAGAGCTGCTGCGGGACTTGTCAAATGAACCCTGTGGTTTCCTTGCCATGCCGGCAATTGTCTCGGCACCCAGACTAGGCTGCTTATAGCTTAGCTACAAGCTTAGCTTAGCTACACTTATCAGCTCTGTTTTCACGGCATTAAGAGGCAGTGTAGACATACCCTGAGATCATACACTGACTACTGCCAGAAAGAGGGAGAGAAGCATACAGTAGCAGTAGAAACGTATTATCAGTTTAGTGTGTTATGCCTACAAACAATCTATTATCATTGTTATTATTCTACTTTATTATGGTCATGTCAACAATTCTGAAGGAAATTCTCAATTTCAGCTCCAACCTGTACAAACACACAGTAGGTGACCTCTAATGCCCCAAAGAGCCTGTAAGTGAAGCATATCAGACAGACAAAAATAGGACAGAGGGAACAGTTGAACGTGACTTTGGCAACAGACAGTGGAGGACAGAAAGATTAAGAGCCAAAGAAGCAGGAATGAATGTAGATCTTCTGGATCTCAGCCTAATACCTTAGCCATAAAATCATTCCTTCTAGCAGGTCCTGATCTGTAAACATTACTTGTTGGGTTAATGACCCTACATGTTAGACTACAGAAAACATACAGAATGCAGCAGATGAAGAACTGAAAGCTTCTGGATGATCTTCTTTCATTTATATTTCTTTTCTTGAAGCATAATTATAACTGCATCCATATGCATTCATCACGTGTACCACAACTGCTGTTGCATGTCTAGGTTTTTTCAAACAGAAAACAGTACAGCAAAGAACTTTTCCACTTAAAAGTATTCTGCTCCCATGAATCATGGCTGTCATTTCAAAGCTACTTATTGTGTTAACAATATTTTTCCAGAAGACTGTTTCATTTAGTGATTTGGAATGTAAGGACAATTTCAGGGAATAAATAACCATGCAAGCCATAAGATCGAAAATCCACAAAGATTTCCGAACATATGAAAAGAAATATATTTTTAAAAATCCTGGGCATGCAAAACAATAGATTCAGATTAAATTCGCATAGCTGTAGGGTTTTTGCTTGCTATTCATGAGCRCTACGGAATTTGCTTCTACTTGACATCAGAAATGCAGATTCTGTGAATTCATTTAAGACAAAATTGAAATCTTATCTCTTTAGTAGGTTTTTTCCAGCCTTAAATGCAGCTCAGTTTTAAAGCTCCTAGGTATTATTTTATTTAAGGCTATTTGAGATCCTTTATATTTGCAGCACTATATACATTTAGGTTTTATTGTATTTAGTTCATGTATGTTATAAAATACAAAAGAAAATAGTTAAAAGATGACAAAGTGGACAATGGGAATGGCAAAGTAGTCATTTGCTAATGCAAAAGGATAAATACAACAGAAATGGAAGAAGGAGACCTCTAAACTGTGTTCTTATATACAAGGAAGTATTTAATGAATTAATGAATAGGCCACGAGGATTTCTACATCCTAATTCTTCAGCCACCATGCATATCCATGTGACTGAGGGGCCGCCAGGAATCCTACTGCTCAGCCATACCCCTACGTCTATCTGCCCACACCACAGCCGTTCCAAAGTTCCTCTTCCTTCTTCCTTAACGTGCAGTCTCCACCTATGGTCTCTTCACACTCCAGTCCCTACCACCTCCTCACCCAGGACTACTGCCCGAGCAGCCTGCCAACCAGGCAGAACAAACGGGCCTGCTCAGGAGCCCCGATAAGGTAGGGGATACATGTTTAACCAGCAAGTCAGGAGGACTGAAGAGCAAATGTCTTTCCTCAGTTGCCAGAAGGCTAAAGAATTGCTGAATCCTAATGGATGGCTTCACCATACTGAAACAAAATCTACTTATCATTAACAGAGGCTGATTTCAAACTTGCAACCTTTTCTGAAGGGTTCAGTAACTCTTTACTAATTCCATAGCCACTCAGTCACAGTCTGCTTTTTTTAAAGGTGAATTTGCTGAATCACATACGATTATGACCAAGCATTGACTTCCCTCATATTCAGCACTGCACAAACACATGACCCTGACAAGATTCATCTTTCAGGAAAAGCCTGGGCACAAAAAAGGCCAAAAAAGGGAGAAATCTGTTTCTAATTTGAGTAAGGAGATAGCAGAGTTTAAATATCAAAGATGCATTCATTCAGTGAAATCTGTTAAGAGAACTTGGATGATCTTGTGTACTCCAAATGTCAAGGGCTTGTGTCATTCCTTCTCACAGTATTATCCCCTCACGCATTCAGAGATAAAGCTAAGTATCTTTGTACTCCTTCTAAGTGGCAAGAGGTTTAGTTCAACTTCTGCCAAGTCCCCTTAGTTTCTGTCCCTAGAGTGGCTGCCGCTGCCTGAAGTCTATGATCAATCATTTGCTGCTTATCACTCGCTCCAGCTTAACATACAAGATCACGCTGTAGTGCAAATCCAGCTCCAGAGCTCATTTCAGGATGTGTCTTCAGTGTGTTTGTTAGCAGCGTGGAGCGAACAGCAAACTAAGGACTGATGCACCTACTCACCTATGCAACCAGGATTTCTGCTGTCAAATTCATGTTTTCTAGATGGCCAAATGAGCAGAGCTCATTTTCTAAGGAAAAATGGGACTTCAACTAAAAATTTTTCACGTAGAGTCAGCTTTCTGGGAGAAATTTTCCCTCCTAAAAATAGTTTTGCCCCACTCTGACAATTCAGGCTAAAATGAGAGGTGTCATTTGCGCCTCTTTCACCATTCTTCTCCGTGGGCTAAGGTACTGAAGAGGGCATGTTTCTCATGAGACATACATGCATCACTGATGAGATGCTGACGTTCCCCACTTGGACAAATGTTATGTTTTTCAGGAAACATTTTTATGCTGTCAATTTTCATGAAAAACTTTAACAGAATTTTATCTGAAAAATTCTCTGGAAAGCAAAAGGGCTTATCAATTTCTCCTTCCCCCATTTTCATAGAAAATTGCTGTAGAAGAGAATTAATCAGATGAGCTATTTTCATGATGCTGCACCCTTTAAAGAAAGATTCCTGAACTGCAGATGAAACCTACACTCCTGTGCAACATACAGGGTGGCCTACCTGCAAGCTCTCATGTCAGCTACGCACACAGGCAGCATGCTGTGTGACACCAGCCAGATCATTGTCCTTTCACTAAAGTAAGAAGCAATAACAGCTTTTGGCAAGTTTTTTACATTACACTGCATGTTGTCTCTATTGTAAAATCATTTCTTCTCTGTCTGCATTTGCATCAGTCTATCAGTTCCTCTATCAGTTCCTCTATCAGTTCCCTTTAAGGGTGCGGGATTACCCAACACGCCGCTTGCAGCAGTGCCACTAAGAAATCAACAGCACTGAGAGTCTTAAATTGCAAAAAAGGCATGTTTGCTACATAGGCAGACCATGAAGACTTTGAACTTGAGGAACTGAAGCCTGAAAATTATAGTGACGCTAGTAATAATCAGAAAGATAAAGTCTTTGCTAGGGTAAACAGACATTGTTCTAGTTACTTTATTTTACCAGCTTACTTTAACAAAGAATTTGGCTCATAATTTGTACTTTTAAAAAAAGCCTCTTCTGATATTCGTATTTCATTTTGGTAGAGAATCATCAAAGGAATACAGTAAAAAAAYCTAATGGTTTTCTTAAAAATATTAGCAGAATTAAATTATATCATGAATATGAAAAGAGCATAGCATACAAGCAGCAGAAAACAAAAGGCAGATGGGTACAGGAGGAAGAGAGATCAAGGTGCAAAAATAACAGTTCAAATATTCTAAACAAGATAAATATTCATCAACTTGTTCTTCTGTATTTTGCAGTTCATTCATCTGTGGCTTCAAGAGTCACAAGACAGCAGGCATGGACTGAACTAGGAAACCCATCTTTTCCAGGTTTAGTACTCAGCTTTGCATCACAATAGGTAAATAGTATTTCTTCATTCCTTGGGTTTCCCAAGCTGTGCAATGGAAATAATGGCAATCATCTTCCCTTTTAAGACGCTTTGAGATGTATGATAGAAAAGTGCCCTACCAGAGCTTAGATAAGGTGATGTTGCAGCTAGTTTTCTCATTGCTTGAGTCTGGTTTTCTTTTTATGGGTGCAGTGTCAATCCATGTTAGATGACCTTCTGATAAGTATCACAATTTCTACTATAAGCTCAGAGCTCTTTTAAATGACCCCAGGTCCCTTTAAGGCCTGTGTCCTTTCCTTCAGTCCCTGCGGGACTTCCTCTTGCCCAGGTAGTCACTGGGCGGGTTCCTGGGTGTCCTTGTTCAGCTGATCAGGCTCCTTATCATGGGTCTCTGCACACTTGCTTGAGGGCAAGCCTGACATTTTGATCTGTGATAGTGACATGAGTTGTGCCATCAGAAAGGGAAATGTATTTGGTTTCTGAGTCAGATTTGGCTTCAGAGTAGCTGAAAACTATAATCTGCCAGGGCTGGAACCAGTCTGTTTTTAGAGCAACCYAGTTCTGATAATATATTCTTTTTAAGCCAGGTAAACATCCTTCAGAATCGCTGGAGCCTGTCTACAGCTTTCCTGCATTTGCATAGGTCTGAATCACAGTAAAACTCGCTCCCATTGGCACACTCTAGTCTAGACCATCTTCCGTTCTTGGCACACATAATAACTATTTTCACTCCATCCTTGTCAGCTTGCTCTTTCAGGAAATGCATTCTATTTTCCATTAAGTCCTTTTTGCATAAAGTAATTCGTACATCAAATAGTCTGCCAGGCTTTCTTTATCCTTGACTGACCTTTGCTGGGTTAGTCTGGCTAATACCTTGCCTATCAGTTCCATTACTCACAGTCTTGTGCTATTCTTATTGAGGGCAGTGCTTTCCAGGAAGGACAGAAATAGCACTACAAGCAGCCACTTCACTCAACTAATATTGTGATGAGATCTATGCAACGTCAAAATCTTAAGGTTTGATCTTAATAAGAAGCCACTTGCATATTTCTGTCCAGATGCAACGCTTCACTTTTTAAGGCCACATTCTCACCTCTCCTGTGAATGGCAGCCTTTACGAAATGCACACCAAATTTAAAAGCACTGCTGTTTTGATGAATTAACTGGAATCCTGATTGTTCTAAATGAAGACCATACAGATTTTTGATTTCTGCCAAGAGGCAGCAGTAAGTTCATAGTCCAGGGGAACTAAGAGGTCTTTTCCGCTTGTATCTTGTGTCACACAGACTTTTGAGCTTCATCCATCTGTTCATGTACTGAGCCCATTACTGTAACTATCATCATTCACTAAACCGTATAGCATGAAGGGTTAATGTCTCAGCCTAGCAATAGGCACCTCCACAGTGTGTATACTGTTTTGAAATAAAAGCAATACAAGGACATCTAAAAGAATGCAAATTATATCACTGCTGAGGATCGGAAAAGCAAAGTGATGATTCCTTGTCTTTGATCTGCTTTGCTGTGTATTATTATATTTCTGAACTGACAGAAAAGATGTTCATTTCAAGGCACCAAAATGTCTGAACTATTTAGGAATTGTTGCTTAGAATCAATTCTGGTTTCATATACTACATCTTCATAGGCATTATTTCTTCCAAATCAATTCCATCTCTGAACTAATTGTTTAAAAGCCATGACTTCATTTCCATGTTAAGGGAATATCTGTGGCACTCCAAATTAAAACAAAAATATTTTCAGTGGGATACACAATTTACACAGCTGTATTTTCAACAGTAAAACTTTCCAAATGCATATCTTTTGCCTTTGCACATATATAAATAGCTTTTTAGAGGCTGAAAGGCCTATGTTAGAAAAACATACAGTACCTACTTTAACAAAAGAATCAGACATCATTTATAATTCATGGAAGTATATTGAAGTTTTCCACGGCCATCCAAGAATGATGGTTTCAAATCTATGTAGTGCAATAAGCCAATATTCTGTGTAGTAACTTCTATATATCTCATATAGATTTTACTCAAGAGATCATATCTATACTGAGGTCTTCACATCTACAATGTGATACATTCAAAACCATCGCTTTCTCTGCATATCTATCAGCATTCATGTGTCGGTTTGTAGCCTGTGTTATTTTCATGTAGGCTTTAGGGACAGGGATGTGTTAAGCAGAAAGAAGATAGAGTTAAATGTAATCCGTGAGTAATCAGAAGCAAAAGAAATGGTTATCTCAATATTACAACTATATTTTTGTTCATATCCAATAAAAAATCCAAAGAAAAACGAATGATAGCTCTGGCCAGTTCCCATTGCACTGAAGGGCTGATGCAAAATTGCTGCATATAATTCAACTATTTCCTACTACTACATACAATTTAAAAGCCCAACAAGTAAGCTGCTGAGCTAAGGGAAGTTCATTATGGTTCAACCACAAATGGTTCAGTTCTACTCAAATAACGACTCAGTATTTATTTGCCAGTATAAGAAATTTACAGTATGGCTGCCTGGAAGGCATCTAACCTTGAGTCACAAGAGAATTCAATTTCTAGCTCTTTTTCTTATTCCCCAAAACATGTATTCTCTTAAATAATCCTCTGTAATTGTAGGACTGACATTAAATGATAGTGTCTTAATGTATAAAATCCAGTTTTACACTTTGGTCAAAACTCCCAGATAATTTGTTTTCTAATAAAGTTTTCCTCCCCCTCTGCAGTTGGTGCTAATATTTAGCACAGAATAGAAAAGGCTACATACTGAATAAAGTATCATGAACGGCTTTATTGGCTTTCGTATACTTAAAAAGGCTTTGTTCTGTACTTGATTAATTTGTGAAGCAGCTTATTTCAGATATTGAAGCTGCTTGTTTCGGATGATTATTAAACTAAACAGAGCAAGTATCCATTATTACCTAAAAATAATGAATGCAGAAGAGGCAGGCACTTGGGACCCAAGGAGGTGACATTAATGTTCAACATCTCGAAAACAGCAGCATATCAAATTATTGATGCAAAGCATTTGACGACTGTCTTTAAGAGGCAGGGACATAGGCTGTCTAGACATGATCAGATATCAAAGTCTACGAGTTTTGCAATCTGATCATTTTGTTTCCCTTTTACCAAGGTAAAGAGGCGCCTGTCAGTATTTGACAGGCTGCAGACACAATGATTATAACAACAATAAGAATAACTGCTCTCTGTAGTACTATCATGCTCAGAATAACTTTGTTGGAGGAACTCTCCTGCAGTTTGTTTATTTGTTTGTGTGGTGGTTTGGTTGGTTTTTATCTCTGATGGAGGGTAACGTCTGTATATTCTGTGACCCTTTGTTACAGCTCCCATTAGACAGGGATTTAGATACAGATCCCAAATTGATCTCAAACCACAGTGGAGAGACTAAGCGGCAATATCTGTAGAAGCTGAATTGGAATATATGCCAGATCAGGCAAGTCATTCTTTTTGATTTGGACATAATGGATAAAATCTGCGTTAACTCTTCGCATGCACCAGAAAACTTCGCCCAGCTTCTCATTTCATGATCGTTTAACAGGCTGCAGGCACAATCATTATAAGAATAACTGCTCTTTTTAGCAGCAGCCTCTGATAATAGATTTCCAAGTGGTACACTATATATTTAATATATGCCAACAGCAATTTTAGGAAGTGCTGTGTGTTTGTTTTATAATTGTAATTCAATGTATCTGTCAATGCTGTTTTTTTCCCAGACTCCATGATTGTGCTTTTGTCAACAGAAAACGGCAATATCTTCCTCTAAGACAAAATTCAAGATCAAATGAAAGTTGAAGTAGCTGGAAAGCACATGGTAGCAGAAACTACAATTGGGGCATTTGATTTAGTTTTTTCTCTGTGGTGTGTGGGCAGCTACTGCTAAAGTATACAAAAGAACAAATTCTCAACTCAGTATTAGTGTTTGATTTGATTTAGACAATGATGTTGATGCTGTTTGGGTGAATGCCTATGAGAAAAATAGGATAAGACAGCTACTTAATGGGATATTAAGTGATTCAATGTGGAACATCACAATTGTAGTTTAAAGAATTAGAATATGTTCTGATTCCTGAAACAGAAACTGTCAAAACCATACTCTGTCTATAATTTTATTTTATGTTGTCATCTTCAAGCTTTCAAATGTCTCTTAAGTAATAACATCATATGATGCTGCATTATGACATTTAAGCCTCTGGGTTAGAATACCAACTCTGCAACTCTGCATCAAGTCATGCTGTCTCATACCCTGATGTTAAGTCACATGCAGAGATTTTCAAAGGCTTTAAGACCAGTCTGTGCCCAACTGTATTTATTGTCTCTAGGAACTGGATTTCTAACTCTCAGCTCTTTGAAAACCARTCATTCTACTGGTGAATTTCCACACTGCAAAAGTAATAGAATTGCCTATTATCAAGAGGCCTTCAGACAACTGGTCAGCAGCCATTCTTCATAGCAGAGTGCAAACATTCAACAGAAAATCAGAGAATTAATATGAACAGGCTTGTCATAGCTCACCTATAAAAAAGCACTTCCCACTTCTCAGCTGAAGGAGACTTTGGGGGTTAACACGGATGCTTGTGCTCTGCTTTGCTTTGTGAAATCAGTACATCCTTGTGTCAAGCACTAGATGTACACACAGTAACAAACTATTCTTGCCCTTAGAAAACTAACAATGTAGATAGATCAGAAAACATATTATTGTCCCATTTCAGAGCAAGAAAATCAAGGCTATTGTCTGAAAACTGCAAGAGAAGTAGGAAGAAAAATCCACTTCTCCTAAATGTCCACAAATCATCTTTCTTCTGCATAAACCCCAGGAAGGGAGATGACAGAAATGGGGCAAAACTGGGAGGAGTGCAGCTAGTTAGGCAATTGGGGTAGCTCTGAGGATGGTGAACTGGTGCCCTGTAAGTAACCYCAGCATTCAGGCCAAAGGCAGGCTGCTCCAAGGGTGCATCCCCTAAATCCCACAGGCGTTTCCTCACAACAGGGCTGAGGCCTATTGCTCATGGTTTGAAATATGATGTGGTCACGACTCCTGTGCTGCCTGGGAACTGATTCTCAGTCCTCCACAGCCCGATCCATAGACGTATTAGGTGCTTAAAGATACAGTGGGCTGTGTCTGATACGGAACAGCAGTGAATCCCCCACTCGTCCCCAGTTAGTGCATGATAGCCTGGTTCACAGAGAAGTGCAGATGTCAAATGTGCTCCAGCCCCTCAAGGGACTGAAGAGTTCAAAGCAACAACCGGTCCTTCGGACAGCTCTGAACGAAACGCGTGATGGGAAGGGTAGAAGGGTCAGGGAACCAAAGTGAATCTAGTCCTAAGAAATGCTGATGGCCACACAGAGTGCTGCAGGTGGAGGGGCCACAGGACCAACTGCTTTGGTCCACTACTATTGTGCCAAATAACCCTTCAAATGGAGACAAGGCTATACATGTTTCTGTGAGTATATAAAAGTGCCTAAACCAGTGAGGGATGAAGGACAAACTCTTGCGAATGTCAGTGTCTGTGTATATTTTATTAAGCTTTTGTCTGCACATTTAAATTCCCAAATGCTTTCAAATTCTGCCCCTCAGAATACAGTGCTGTTTAACTAGCTTTAAGGTAGCTAGGAATCCTACTTAATCAAAGGCCAGTCATGTCAGTACCCCATCTAGTTCTCCCTTTCTTGCTCCATAGCCTCAGTTCACTAAGGACTTCTGATATCTCCTGAACTCTTGATCTGTATTATGAATAATGACAGATAAGCAGATAACACTACCAAGCTGCCCTACATCCATCTCCAGAATTTGGTGAACTTTTGCTTATGTCAGTAGAACCACTTAAGTGAAAAAGAGCCTTTGTCCCCATGGAAGTCTTCATCTGTTAACCCCTTCTTACTAGAAAATGCATCTTTAACCTCAAATGGGAGGGTTTATCACACAAAGTTTACAAGACAGAGATAAACGAGTCATTATTTAAAAAGTTGGTTAATAGCATTGCACACAATTGACCAGAAATGTCAGTCGCTGGGGAGAAGGGGCACAGGATACTTTATGAAATCACAACCGTTGCTCAGGGGCACTTAAGTTTGAGTCTTTCTGACAACATCTACAACACTCTAATTGAACTGCCTGGGCATAGAGGAATTGCTTCTTGCTACTGCAAAATAGCTAGCAGAATTACAAAAATGGCGTATCAGAAAAATGTAGTGTATTTTCAAGCTTTTGAAATGTCACACTCCTGGGCACCAATTTATCTGAGTTACATTGCAACATTACAAATAGCCAGCAAGTCTTACAGGGCCATTTTTCACAATGAAAATACTTTCCTAACTGCTATTTTAGTTCAGTAATGATTGTATAGATCTGTTTATTATGCATTATATTTTTCCCTAAATAATACCTACTGTTGGCAACATACTGAAACCATAGTGTGTGATATTAATGGGGCCAACCACTTGCTGCTCCAGTGTAAAAATATTCTTGACTTTAGGGAAAAAAAGATAAAAAAACCTCATAAGAAATCCATAAAGAAAATAAAGAAATCCTTCAGCTGTTTTTCTAATTTAATATTACTTCCACTTCTATCTGTTGTCTTCAGGATAATGGCCATTATGATCATAGCGAAAAGATTACATTGATTGCAGAGTACAAGGGAAACTATATTAAAGGTCAATAAGGAAAAGTGGTCCATTTCTCTGCTGGAGCTATGATTCAGCCTCTTGAGACCACTTCTTAAGCTATTTCCATTGTTTTCTGGTGTACGTAGGAGCACGGATAAGCTGCCACTTTTAGAAAAGCACAGCCAAAAAACATATGGAATCCAGCTTCTAAACATTGTAGTCTGTAGTGCACCTCTGTTATACAAGTTATACAGCATCGAAAAAAACATCGAAGTACCAGTTCTTGGAGCCTTCCTTCATTAGCCCTACGACGGCTGTTCTCGCTGATACATGCCCTGCACCTGGCTAGTCTCGCTGCCTCTAAGGGCTGAACTTGGGATTCTGAGGTCCAAATGCATACGCAGGACTGCTACAGCAAAAAGCTCACATCTATTAATTAATGCTAAATACTGGATAATCCTCAGCTCTCTGTGGCTTACGCATCTCTTGGAGGGCCTCACCAAACATACGCATCTGAATTTGACCCCGAATATACGTTCCCTATGATAAAAGAGACTGCAGTACTGAGTTAAGGCCAACCATGAATGATATTGAACCATTTATACCTGTGCATCTAGAGCACCATTTGCTCTTGCATCTGTCATGGAATTATTAAGTAATGATTATTAACACTAAACTAATATTGCAGTTGGCAAAGGCTAAATAATTAATTCTCTTAAGAAACTGTCTCTTGGCATGCCCATCTTTCCACTGGGAAAACCGCAACTCTGGAGGGTCAGGGCTTGGTTTCAAGAGAACCACTATCGTTCCAAGTTCATCCTTTAATATATGCGTGTACCTCACATGGGTGCTCTCCTGATGCCAGGGCCTTCAGATGGAGCTGACTGAATCTCATACACTGGAAACAGAATGCCTATCTACAAATGGATTTTGAGTTATATTTTCCAACAAGCCTTGGTACTTATTGAAACAAGAAGTCAATTCCTAGTTCTTATTGAGAGTAAGTCAAGGAATGGGATAAATTTAGCCTATTATTTTCCTCAGGCATACAGTGGAGCCTGTTTTCATCTCAGCTTAGCTCCGTGCAAGCATCTGAGGTGCCTGTGTTACAAGTACAGTAATCCTACTTTCTTTCTATAGTCCCTGGAAAAAATACTTTATCTCCATATGGTGGCTTAGCCTTCCTCTGATCTGAATCACATTTGAAAAAGTCAGCATCTCTCCATTTTCTATAGAAGGAACCTAAAGGGAAATAATGCCTTAACTTTATCTCCTTTTAAAATTAGAGGGTATGAATACCCAGCCATTATGTCTATAAGCCATATTTCTCCTACAAAGGAAGATTTGGGAAATCTCTCCATTATGGCATTGAGTGCCAGTACCTTTCCGATAGAAGGAGCTGTTAAAGGAACAGCTCTGCCATTTGAAAAAATGGTTGTTTTCCAAAGAATTAATTACCACCAACTTGTCTGCAGGGAGAGCAAAGGAAAACAGTCGTCGTGTTTCATAAACCAACAAATGGAAAGGTTTTAGGATTCCTTTCCTCTCTCCCCTGCTGTCATGCAGAGGTGAGCAGAGACTAAAGATAAGTATTTTTTACACTGTAATAAAAAAAGTTTAAGTACTAATAACTATTGTTTCTTCTGTTGGCAGAATTTTAGTACAGCACTCTTTGTCTTTGATTTTTAGAAGCGTGATACTACAACCTGGAGAAAAAGACATTTATACTTTATATGGACATAAAGCAATTCCATGCTTATATTCTAAACATACGCCTTACCACACACTGCTTTGCTGGGTGTGTGTGTCTATAAACTGGGCTCTTTAAAATAAACTCTGGGAAGCTTCCACAGATTAATTAGCAAATAAAACACATGGAAAGTAGTTCAGCTCACAGTTTTGTATTTGAATAACATCCTCGTTACAGTTTTATTTTACTCGTGCTTTTAAACTATATTTTAGGAATGGTTTGAGAAATTACAGCTGTTGCTAAAGGGAAACAGGAGGCTCCAGAGGAATCTTGGGTTGAGCAAAACCAGGCTAGAAGGTACACAGACAGAATACTGGCTATTTTGAAGGGAAATATTCAGGTGACTTCTAGCACATACAGAAGAGCTATCAGAAATCACTAGTTTTCTAATTTATCTTCCTAAAGAAACTGCTCTGAGTGTGGCTGACCTCAGTGACTTCTGTTTTACAAAGGGGGAATACATCTGTGTGGCATAAGGGGAGCTGGTAAAAGTCAGGCTCAGGTGAGGGGCATGCAGAGATGCCCTGGCCAGCAGGATCGTCTCGTTGCTCTGAGCTTCAGGACAGAAAGCTTAGGTTACTCCGAGGGATGCTGAGGTTGGTATTCAGCAGACACCAGCCTGTTCACACTTGGGAAGCTGACACCTGGGATAGTCAAGAGGCCCTGTTTTCTGCGTCTGCTCCTCTCTGGGGGCAAAGGATCTTCCCTGAGCAGCAATACCAGGAGTTTGCTTGAGCGATCATCTGACCCACAGGAAAAGCTGTTTGAACAACAATGTGCTATTGGAGAGGCCCAAAAGGAATTGCTTACTGTTTCTTGGTTTTTTACCTACTAGACCCAAGTCTTAGTATATATCTACCAATACCAGCAAGCTGATAATGTCAGGAGAACTGGATGCTTAACTCCCAGTGATTTTTCTCTCTTTGATCACAGCAAAAATTAAAGCTTCCTATCCTAAATGAAAACCTTAGCCTAGAAAAGGATTTAGATTCCTAAAAAAGGATATGCAGCATATCAACACTTTGCAAAAACCATTTTTTGTGATAAACGGAGCAAATTTGGACAGTCCAATGATCTGTCCCAGTTAAATCAGTGCCAGCCAAGCACCTAGCAAATCCTCTACAAAGCATCCTTCTAAGTAAGAATATTACAGAGTATTAGAAGCCTTCTTTTGTTCTTCTTTTCTTTTCAACATAAGTTAGAACTTTTGCATTTTCATGCAACTCAAACTATTCCAGAGAATGATCTAAGAAAATAAGTCACAATAGAGACTGTACACTTTACCTATCATTTGATGGGAAAGACATTGCTATTTGTTTTATTAAACAATACATAATTAAAAGTCAACATGCGAGATCATAATAAAATCTGTGTAACTAGTCTAATTCTTTGACTGTAGCAGGGAGAGACATTAAAAATAGCAATGTGTAATTTATAGGAAATCAGTAATAAAGTATTTGTTTTAAACATTATCTGCAAAATGATTTGTATATTATGAAAATAAATCTATATGGCTTTGGGGCAGCAGATAAACATCCACAGGCAAAGTTCATGGGAAGGTGATCTAGCTTAGGCACTGAGCTGAGAAGTACTATTCAGGGAAGATAAATTGTAGTTTACTTCAGGTCTCTAGCACATTGTGCAGAAATGAGTTTAGTTCCTTTGAGAATATCTGTCATATCCAAGCAGGGAAGAATACCTTAATAGGCTGTGCCCGTTTCATAATGAATTCAAGAGAGAGATCTCCGGAGGAGGGACAGGAGGAGTCTTACAGCTAAAATTTCCTGAGCACAAGCTTTGTTAAGAAAGTTGGCAATCAATTGCAATAACTAATCCACTCAATGATTTACTAGTGTTTGTTAGTAAAGCACCACTGGTGTGAAATAATTTCATTAACTATAACAATACACATGCTACACCATGCCCTAGTCTTCATTTTCTCTAGCAAGTATAATGGACAGTTTTTCAAAGTCTGACATGAATCAGTGATTGGCAACTCCCCAGATCAAAGTAAACAAAAGCACTAATCCTAAGGATTTTACTTCCAAAGGAATTTAAAGGGAAATGGTACCTATTGCTTGTAGGGCTTGATAGGAGCATGTACACGAATAACAAAAAGAAACTACAGATTGAAACRGGATATTTCCATGCAGTTCTTTGAAATGTTAGAAACATTTCCAAAAGGTTTCATTTATGCCAAGAAAACCAGTTGTTCTTCCATTGCTGCTCAAGGTGCCAGGCGTGGTACGAACTCACCGAGACAGGGCATGAAGGCAGACGCAGCCAGCTGCTGCGTGGATTGGAAATGAGCTACAAAGCTGAGCCTGACTTACAGAGCTTGGGCGCAGATCTTGATCTGAACTGCCCCGCTACCTGCGTCAGTCTGAAATCAGACTCCTCACTCCAGACCTCTCCTGAACTTGTCTTGGCTGAGTGAATTTTTTTTTATTCTTCTGAGCAGAAATGAGGCGTTGATTTGACATGCAAACAGCACAGCTCTGCAGCAGAGAGCACATGAAAGATAACAGACATACTGCTGTAAAGTGAGCACCAGAATTTGTTTTGCATTTTGAGCAAGGGCATAGCTACTGAGTCTGCAGTGTTACAACAATACTGGGCCAATAGACCAAATAGCCTGGGAAGAGGCTACAGAGATGGGAGGAACCATAGGGATCAGGTAGGCTGATGGGCCCATTTGATTCCTTGATTCTTTCCACAGTCCTATTTACTAGGTTGAGTGACTGATTTGATGTGCGTGTGTGTGTGTGTGTGTGTTTGTGAGAGAGAGAGAGAGAGAAAGGGGTGGGGAGGAGAGAAAGAAACACTCCGTGATGCCTTCTCTAAACACACTTTTGACTGCTGGGAATGCATCATATGCAACACACATCCTTGGAAACCTGTTAAATAAAACAATGCCCACAATATTCATACAGTACCAAAAGAGCATCCCCTGACTGCCTGCGTGTAGAGCGATGGTAAAGCACCAGCCTCAACATCTCTGTACTGTTTTTAGCCTTCTGCCTGCCCTAAAGAAGTCTACCCTGACCTGCAGTAAATCGCTCAACCTCCCCCCCAACACACACACACTGGCTGCAGTTAGATCACCCCTTGCTGCAAAGACTTCAAAACTCCTCCAGTCTTAACAAGAGAGGAAGGAAATTATTACCTCCCTAGCACACAAGCAGAGGAAGTACCACTGGCAGCACATATCTGTGCTCTCATTAAAGTTACAGCTGAAATTTCACCCTGCTGAAGTCATTAGAAATTTGGCACCAGTTTTCATCCTTTGCAACCATGTTACGCACCCTCTGAAAGCACTGGCTGATATCCCAGTACCACCAAAGTGGCAGAACCAGGAGTTTCTGGTTTGGAGGAGATTATCTCACAGATGGACTAGGAGGTTTTAGTAAAGCCCCCCAGATACTTCAGTTAGTGCTGCTTAGCAAAGTGTGCTCCACATAACTTGAGGTAGAGCATCCCTCCATGTAGACAGGGACTGCCTTCAGCCTACCGCCCATGACGTGTCTTCACCAGACTTGCAAAAGCCCAGAGGCAAAACGCTCACTATCTCTGCATCAGCAGAGACGTACGGCACATGCCCTGCTCACACAACACATCTGTCCAGTTGCATGTTGATTTGAGGTTTATGTGCCAGAAAAGGCTGCACAGCCTTGTTCCAGCCGCTGTCTGGAAGGCATTTCAGCTGCACTGCAGACTGCACAGGCCCACCCTACGTGCAACAGCCCTGAGAGAAGGAGCATCCTAAGACCTTAATCTACATAGACTGAAATTATATTCCCCTTGTATACACCTGTCCAGTGTTTGGAGGAAAATTCTTTGAAATGATTTGTTTACTGTCTGAGTTTCTTTCAAAGTTGAATTTGTGTCTCATAGGTCGTCAGCCCTGTAAACTGACCATTTTCCAATCCCATGTGTTTTGGAGACACTATATAGATTTTAAAACACTGGGAAACATGGTGAATTTTTAGGGAACAGACTTCTTAACTGCAAGCATTCAACTATTTAAAAGAAAATATATTTTTCAAATGTGTGCAGCAGTGATTTGGCATCTTTATGTTAAAATTAACTAATTTTACGGTGTTACCTTCTGGCTGCTGTTCATGACAATTTAGAGTTTGCAGTTACAACCCATTATAAAAGGGAAGGGCTGCAAGAGGGTGTTAACAGCCTATTTAGGATATAAAGCATCATGCTGTACACAGATTTAAATTCAGGTGCAGTATAAGGTCAGGCTTGAATTGTATGTATAATATGTTTGTCAGGCACCTCATGTGTAAAACTGACAGCTCTAACCTAGCTGCCACGGGCTGTTTTATACAGTTGGGAATATTATGTCTTTTTGACTTGGGTGATGTACACTTGAAAAGAAAATTGTTTCATACTGAGGATATTTGGAAAGCCAGAGCCTATGCAGTAAAGAAACACAACATACCTGTCTAGCTAAAACGACTATTTGCAGTTAATTAACACCAGCTCATGCCACAATTACATGGAATACATACATGTTAATAATAATAATAAAAGAATAATGAATTTAATTCATAGTTCAGTCTTCTTTTTTATCCGTCTGACACATGTTAAGCCTGGCTCCTCTCTGTTTCATAGGAAATGCGAGCTGAATGCTTTGAACGCTCCAGACTCCGATCGGTGCCTGGTGTGTGGCTCTGCGAACGCTGCGCAGAGCCAGGAGGCCTCACCGCACCATGCCTCTTGCAGTACTTGAACTGCATGTTTTCTGCATGCTCCTGAAGTGCATGCTGCACCTGGATTAGGGCACTAATTTCCCATTGCTCACTTTAAGACACAAGTTGTCTTCCTGCACACCACCATCTTGTGGAGATGGGAAGCTGCGGCCCTACGTATTCCCAGCTGCTTTGGTAACAAGTCAGTTCTGTTGTCCCTGCTTTGCACCCAGTCAGCTCTAACACAGACAGAATAATCCAGTCATTGAGTGAAACACGAGCAGTCTGTTGGCAGAGGCAACGTTCTAGTCCAGATCTTCTGAATTTAAACACCAGATCATTTGTCACTTATAGCAATCCTGCCTTTCAGAAGGAAAATGATAACAGAAATAGAAGTATGTTGATGAAGAAATTGAGGGACACAGCAGCACTGCAACTTGCCCAAGTCACTAATGAATCAGGGACAGAACTGTTTCCCAGTCTACTGTCTCAGCTAAAAGCCCGCTCTCTTTCATCACATGCAACCACCAGACCAAAACAGAGGAGGGAACACTGTACAACAACTGCAGAAATGACAAAGGCAGGCGTTTGAAAAGATGAGGACTGACCAGGGAGTCAGTGTTAGGATATGGGCTCTGCATTATGCCCTACAGCTTTCTTCCAGCTGATGAACTTTCCAACCATTTCTCCCTCACTTTCTCAGAAGAAATGGATGACAACAGTACACTGATATCAAGTGTCCATTGCACACTGATATAAAAAGTCCATCTCTGTGCAGAATGGCTGAAGATACCAAAGATACCTCTTAGGAGTTAGATTCTCAACTGGTGTAAAGCAACACTTAGTAATGCCAAATGCAAATGCGCCAGTTTTCATCACCTGTGGATTCTGCAGCCCTATTTCATTCTCAATATCTTCCAATCACCTCCCTAAAAAGTACAATTAAGATAAAATATTTATCTTCCTTCTATATTTCTTATCTTCGCTTTAAATGGAAAAGAAAATAACAAGCTGTCTGTAAAGTAATCAATTGCTATAGTAAACATTACTTTAGCATACAATACAGTACTTATCTCTGTTCTCTTTAATTAAATCTGTGGTGTATGCTGTCATTTGTCTATGCAGAGTAAGTGTTCTTCTCACCAACCAGAAAGTTAACTCCAGTAATTAACTCTTTGGTTTTAGAAAAAAATTAGGAAAGAGGTTAAAGTAGTCTGATTTACCTCACACAGTTTTCTTGTTTCCTACATTACCGCAGAACAATCACTTTTGTCCTCCAGTACCTCTGATGTGCACAGTCTGCTTCAGTGCTCTGAACCAGCAAACTTCGGCACTCAGTTGTAATGATATTTACAATATGTAAGAAAAGCCACTTTTACAGGCCTTATTTATTTTATAATGATGATGAATGCTGCAAATCTGTTTTTAACTGAATATATGAATTTTTAAGTCTGGAGGATCATATGCAGTCATTATGATACAAGACATTGTAGCATTAGTCAAGGGCAAAAGCATGAAGAAGATGCTCATGAAATACAGGTGAGAATGATGATTTCAAACATTTAGTTAAATGAATACTTGGATTTGAATTGCAAATGTGTATGTATACATAAAACAAGTATTTGTGTAAAAGTTATGGATCATTTGTTCAGCTGGTCCAAATCAGTAAAGAAAATATTCATCAAAGAAAATATTCAGACTTATATCAGCAAAATATCTTGTCCTATGATATCAAGAGATGGGCAGGATATTGTTTGGGGAATGGCTCCAAGAAAAATGTATTTCCAAAAGCAAATATTCCTGCCATTTAGAAAGCACCTGGAAAGGAATTTGCACTGAAGAGCCCAGCTATTAAAACCAGGTGTTACTTCGAAGTGAGATGTCCAGACAGCAGTACATAATGACTCTGTTCAATTAAGTAATTTTGTTCCAGTTGAGAGAAGCAGCCCAAATAATGCAACACTGCTCAGCTACATGGCCCAGCAGGTGCACTGAAAGCAGTGTGAACGTATGACACTTTTAGCTGTACTAGTATAGGTTTAGGACCCTAATCCGCCCCCAGATATGTGCAAGCATTGGCTCATGATTGCACTTGAGGCACAGCTAGTTTCTGAGCTCGTGAGTTCCCAGTGCTGTGCTAGGTCCTGAGTAATCCAACCATGGACTATCAAGAACAGTAAGAACGCAGCACTGATTTCAAAACATTGCCTGATTTTTGTCAATGCATTTTGCAGATATGATGTTTTCATCTTGTGTCACATTTATAACAGTCCAGTCACTCTACAAAGTTGCATATATTCTTGGTACAGAGACACAGACAACATTGTGCTGTTTCACAGTTCTGTGGCAAGGCCCATGGGCATTGATCTAATTTCACTGCATCACAACCAGGCACCTGTAATAAAACAGCACAATCTACAACTGAGCTGGAGCTAGCGCAGCCTCCACACTACTGGTACAACCTTGTCATTTCAATTCTTCACGCTTTTTTCACCAGCAGAGTCTCATCTCCCCAGTCTAATAGTGTCAGCTAATAACCAATAACAGTCTCAACAACAGAAAATCTAATGAAAGAGAAAGGAAAGGACTGGAATGATGAAACAGAAATTCCCATGCCTGATCCAACCCCAAGCTGGGGGAGTGGGGAAGAAGGGCACAAAAGGGTCTTCTAATTTGTAGAAGGAAAATCAGGAAGCCACAGTGTGCAATCATCATAATGAAGTTCTTTAAAATAACATCAGTGTGATCCAAAGTTTTAGGATGATAAAACCAAAATGAACCAAAGAGTGAAAATCTGTACTGCTTCAAGTGGTCAGAGCTCAACCGAATTGACATTTGGATGTGCATTTTTTTGGTTTCCATTCTTTCCAGTAAAATAATATTCCCTATAAGAAGCAGATAAATTCATTAAAAATAAGTAAAAATACAATCATCAGCAATACAGGTTTTGACAGGAAAATTTCAATTTACTTCAACATAAATGGATTATGGTTTGCTTGAGAATTAGCCCAAGTGAGTTTGCTGGGATATTACAAAAATGAACAGCAAAGTCTCACAGCGCATCAGGAGTTTCTGCACTTCTATTTTCCATATCAAAGTCATGGTACTTTTATTGTGCAAACCCATTAGCTGTTCCTGGAGTAGTGCCCATTAGAAAAAAGATACCATAATTGATCAGTACGAGGGACAATACAGTGGAACCTCCTTGGAAAGGTTCCATATATTGCAAGATCTTTTTCATTAAACATCTCTCTGACCTGCCTTCTCTTTTTCTCTCCTTACCAATGGATTTTAAAGGAGAAAGAACAAGATCAACAGAGTGGAAGTCACACAAATGAAGGAGCTTGCAGAAGGCAGTGCCACCTGTGCACACCAAATTGCATTTCCAAACAATTTACGTGGCCGTAACGGAACGAAGCAGGGAATATAACCCTATAGTATCTCTTCTTCAAGGACCTCAATGTGCTATAGAAGCATAAATTAACTAAACCTCCTAACACCTATAAGAGGTGGGTAAAAGATCTGGGACTACTTTACCTGTCTTGGAGCAGCAGCCACAGCAACTGGTTAACAGTAGATTGCAACATTATACATCCGAGAAAGGAAGAAAAGGGAAAGGATTAATATTCCCAATAAAATATTTGAAGGAAATTAAATTCAGTCTCATCCTTTACTTTTACAAAAACTGCCCCAAAAGCTTTAATATTCATAGGTACTTAGGGCCTCTACTTTATCTCCCATCAGCTCCTGCAGAAGGCAATGCCCACCATGCTGCTGAGGCATCGTTTCCGCACCAGCTCAGAGACACGAACTGCTGATTCTAAAACCAATTAGGCCGTTGTCTGGTAGCGTCTGTGCTGCACTTGATTACTTTTTCAGTTCTATTTCTCTGTAAGTTGCAGAGCGGATTCTCATCTCAGCTACAGCAACTCTTTTCAGAGCAAGATCACTAGCTTTGCACAACGAAAATGGTGATTAGTATCTGCCTTTTCAGACTATAACTTGATTATTGTCCAAATAAGCTTTACAGAGATTTACTTCAGTAGTTAAGATTTTAGAGCAGTCTGGAACAATGTAAACAAAATTAGGCTTGTGTATGAACTTTTAGACTATCTTCACACTATTCATTCTTTGCTAAATAAGATGAAAAACTATATGATCTCCTTCATAAAAAGCATATTTAACTGTAAATTGTACAGCAGACATAAAAACGTTGTCCGGCTGCCAAAAATATCCTCCAATGATGCTAAATAATATTCACTGTCATTTTTAATTAGTATATTAAACTAATCAATTTGTGGATGAAATACTGCATAATGGAAAAGGAAATACATTTATTTTTCTAATAACTTCCATGTTTTTTAATCAGTTCAATGCGAATTCAATAGAGCCAATCTTCTCTTGGTACTGCTTTCCTTAGTGAAATCAGTTCAAATCTTCAAAAGGGAAGGCAATAAAAAAAAAGAGAATGTAAATGTCTGAGTTACAATCAATAGAATTAATTCCACTCCCATTTCAAGGAACAAAGTGGCTGGGGGCTCTCTTGCCACACTTGTTCAAAGGTAAAAGTTCTCTTCCAAACAAAACACTCAAAAGTGATTTGTCTTTGGTACGTATGTGTGCAATTCAGACTCTGGCCAGTTATCAAATCAATCTCCTCTGCTTTTAGCGTAATGATCTATACACCTCTCCTCTGGGTTTGGAAACTGGTACACAGTGGCCGCTTAGAGCACTTCTGAAGATTTCTTTGTCCCCCATGGTATTCTCATGAGCAAATGCAAAATTCTTACCCAAGTTCATAATCAAAACACTACGAATCCTAGGACTTATATTTGTTATTTAATAAGAAATGATAATTACCAGTGTCACACAATACGCAGAAGAGAGAAACAGCTGTCAGTGTCCTACTGTTGGAAAAAACAGCCAATTGTTGGTAAGGCGATATGACTATGAGGACAATTTTCAAAGACCAAACAGCAACAGATCCACTCAGCTAACTCAAGGATTCAGCGTAACGGGTATTAAATCTCATGAGTTCAAAAACAGACAAGAGAAGAAATGTTGTGCAACTTAAGAGACTGTCCTGTTACACATCTCCTTTTATTTTCATAGAATAATTTACACATATCCACAACTGTTTTTGTAAAGATAATCCTATGCCACAGCAAAGAAAACAGAATTTAAACCACAGAAGTTCTCTGTGAGGTGGTATTGAACACCACATGATTGATGCTTTAGACATGTAATGGTATCAAATTTTCTGGGACAATATGGCCATTTAGATTGCCATGAGACTACTTCAGGTGGTTCTTGGCACTGTCCACGCAGCCAGCCAATTACATATTCTACCACTTAAATCAAGATCTGAGAATGTGTGAGCCAAATATCATTTTACACAAATTATCAGGATATTGTCCTTGTGGAGTGAAATATCCTGTTCAATGGTCTATTTTTAAACCTCCTCAAAAGGAAAATAATTGCG
Source organism: Apteryx rowi (assembly GCF_003343035.1). Taxonomy (NCBI): domain Eukaryota; kingdom Metazoa; phylum Chordata; class Aves; order Apterygiformes; family Apterygidae; genus Apteryx; species Apteryx rowi. The sequence continues at coordinate 7,319,608 of NW_020450529.1, forward strand.
TATGTAGGAATTTAAAGAGTAAGGGTTATCTGATGAAAGTGGTTTACCTCATGATAAACTATTCTGTCAACACTTTAGCTGAACTTCACAATGCCCTGACTTTATTTCCTATGAAAAACATAATATTTTGGTTCTCTCTTAGTCAGGATCTTTTCTTTTTTCTTTTCTTTTCTTTTCTTTTCTTTTTCTCTTTTCTTTTCTCTTTTCTTTTTTTTCTCTTCTCTTTTCTCTTCTCTCTTTTCTCTTTTCTCTTCTCTTCACCAGAGAAGAGACAGCATTTCTTGTTCTACAGATGAAGTCTTCCTTCTCATCCTCTTCTCAGTTCCTGGTTCCCAAAAGGCATGTGATACTTTATGTCATCACCTGGTCCTACAATGTTACCACCAGGGAAAGGACATCAGCTCTTTCTTGCAGGTTTTAAAGGTTAGCATCCTGGAAAATGTGTCTGTTCTTCACAATAATTATAAAAACTACAAATGCACTACCAAATGCACTAGATCTACCACAACATTCATGGTGCAGACCTGATCATCAGAGAAGTGATATAAGTAGTGTCTGCAGGGCTCTGGAGCTGTAAGATGCTACGTGTAAGTTAGTGTGGTCTGTCTGGTTATTTTGTTAATCAAGAATGGGACATAACAGATCATTATTGCTTCTGCTTCGACTCCTTCTGCCTCCCCTATTGTCTCAGCATGTTCCCATTCATCCAGACAACACAAATCCAGCTGCAGAAAACTGACAGATGTCCGATCCAAAGCAAGAGGTAACAGAATTAGTTGCCTCAACTTTACACAGATGAAGATTTCCTCCAGCACAAGGGGTATTCTCCAGGTGTTAATCTGGCCAGTTAAATTCATTTTGTACTGACTGAACTTAATGGAATGAAAAATCTATATTCAGTATAAGCAATTCTTACTCAAATATAGAATGTAAAAAGAATTTCTCCCCTTTTGAAGTGAACACCAAAACTCCCATGAGTTTCCCTGCAAACTGGCCACATCCTTGAATACTTCTTTCCCAGTGTGATGCAACTTTTTATTTCTGCTTGAGAGAATGATATAAAGAAGATTTCTGAAAACAAAAGTATTATAAACAAAAATACTCCTGTTTTCTCTCCAGTAGGGAAAGGGTATTTAGGGACTTTCTACCCCTTCCCTCATGGAGTCCTGAGTTTGTTTTCTTCTTTCACTTGCCACCCTAGATATTGCTATCCTAGCAGTACCGGCTATCAGAAAAGAGCAGAAAACACCATGAGGATAGGAAGAAACTTCCATGTACAGAACGGACTGGGCCAGAAATGTTCAGCTGCTACAATTCAACACCCATTAGCAGGTAGGCCACCGTAAGCACTGCAAAAGTTTGGTGTGGTGGTGGTGGGAATACAAAACATCCACACAGAAACACAAAAGGGCCTCTGCTGCCTTGTGTTCATATAATTAGCACTGATACTTGCCTGACACGCTGAAATGCCACATTTATTAAAGGTAAAGGCAACAATCTGTGTTTTCTTCAGATAATATGAGGTAGTATCCATGAGAGAGTTTGTTTTCAGAATCCCTGTTTACTGATTAGTGGCCAATTTTTCTAATTCTTGCAAGCACAACTGCTTTTGACATTTTGACTACCCTCTGAAAGTTAAGGTTGCACTCACAATCTTCCCTTGAAGCCATCCTCACTGCTGAGACTTTTTCTGAGAAACAGCAGCCTCTCCCTCATCCTGAAGTGTGATTTTGAATGGAGTGCAGTTAGATAATTTCAGCTGAACGGGTGTCTTTTAGAGGTAGATTCTTATATCTTTTACACTGAGTTCTTAATTTCTTTTTGTGATAGCAGAAGCCTGAGTCTATTTATTCAATTACCATGTGTTTGAGCCTACAGGGTGTGCATGCTTCTGCCTAGCAAAAAAAACTCACTCCACTGCTGAAATCTAATTGAAAGAGTTCTGTGCAGTCCCATTATGAATTATTCTGTGTTATGCTCAGAAGGCTAGAGGTTGTGAAACTAGTTATATCAGCAAAGCTGGCATCTCATTTCATTAGCTTACATTGTAATTGCCTTACATATGATGGGCCTGATACTACTGCTCCTGCTCAGGGAAAATACTGCTGTCTTTGTTTCACAGCTGTCAGCTCCACTTTGGGAGCTTATGACTCTATGATCCTGTACTTCACAATGAGTATCTGGCCGCCCAAAATGTCCTGAGCGGTCAGGGTGGGACAAGGAACATGGAGATGCCATAGCCATGCCTGTTCCCATGGGAAAATGCCTGTTCAGTCTAGTCCATTTTGGACTGCTCTTCATCATTCCACTGCTTTGATTTCTTTAGAAAGGTTTCTATAAAGGGAAGCTAGGTATGCTGTGCAGACTGGGTTAAGAATGAGCAGAAGCTATTTTGCCTGGGAGAAAAAATGTCATCATAAGACATGTCTACACTGTGCAGCAGTACTCCGGGTAAAGCCAGGCTAGCATGTCTCCGTAACACCACGTGGTGCCAGATAACAACGACAGCACCGCTCTGGAAGCAGGACACATGAATCAGTGCTGATACAATAGCACTGACATGGTAAAAGTGTTTCCAATGCCAGCCTCTTCTAGAAACCTTGATCCATGGGGAGTTTTTCTGTAGGATTTCAGGAGGTGGTAATGCCAGTATTAAAGGCTCTTTCCCCCTAGCTTTCTCTGCATATTGGTATCAATCACTGTAGTACCCAAATGGTTGGTCAACAAGTTTTGTCTCTCCCTTACTGAGAAAGCAGAGTGAAAATGGGATCCTCTGTCTCTGCCATTCATAGGAAGAAAGATGCCATATACAGTTGTTATGCATCACCTAGATTTATGGCATGTATTTGCCATGCAAAATGAAGACATTATCCACAAAGTTTCTATGATTTATTACCAGAAGAGGTGATGTATCACTGAAGAAAAGGAAACTGCGAAGCAGTAATACATGCAAGATATAAACATAGGCAGCAGCAAGGTGGCCAAGGGTTTGTTGCTTAGCCTACAGGAATTATGCTTCCTAATCCATGAACCTCTTTCAGCTCAAGGAAAGGCATGAGAATTCACAAGTATTTCTGCAGGCAATCTCAAGCTGCAGCTGGAAGGCACATTCTTCTATCAGTTTCTTATCACTGCTCTCCAGTTCAGTGTAATATTTGCAACAGTCTTTTCCCACTTTTATTTCACTGTGCCTCTGCAGCCGGTATATTATGAAAAACCAGATATCCACTATTTCTGGAAAAGCTGTGAACTGGAGTCCTCCATTTTCTTCCACAGTTAAGGAAAGCAGAGCTTCCCTCCTTCTGGCGCTTCTGAAAATGTGCACTTGGGCTCTTCATGTTCCACTGACTGAGCCAAAGCAGGCTGAGCTCCCAGGGATCTAGACCACTAGACCATAACGCTACTAAAATTAAGAATCACAATGAGAATCACTGTCAAACACCTTCTAACAAATCAAATCAAATCCTCTCAGACTCCTGGGTCACAAATAGTACAGCTGTCTGAAATCACATCACATTCTCTATGAGCGCTCCAGTTCCCCAGTTCCTTCCGAGTCTTTCCTTTAAAAGTATACATGAAAATATAAAATTATTTCCACTGGCACCTTTATTAGAATGCCACTTAGTTTCCTCTGTCTGCTATTGAATGCTTATGAACTACTTTGGTGTAGTAAAAATATGTTTTCAGTAAAAAAATTTTTGTAAATCATGAATGGTTTTTAAAGAACAGCTATAAAACAGTTAGTCATAAACCAGCTACCTCCCTGCACAACACAGGGTGCCTACACTATGTACTCTACAAGAAGGCTGAATGGCTGAAGCCTTAGAATACTTTAAACACTCATACAAACACCACATTTACTATTGCTTCTGTTGTGGGGGTAAAAGACATCAATATCGCGACGGTATATTCTACTTGAAGCTATGTACTGGTAGAATACTTCAATTTAAACAAAGTTTCCAGCTATCCCTCAGCTTTTTTACAATGCTTTACTATGTGGTTTTATGATAGTAAATTGTTCTGGAACACACAGGATAACTGAGCTGGTCAAGCTGCCATGATTTCCATTTCAATGGGGTATAAATTATTGAGTGATCTTGAGGAAGAAGGTGTAATTACATACAATGCAATATTTCCAATAAATTCTTAGACTAGGCTTGAGAAAATCAAAATTTTAAGGCATTTGCCCATGGAGTCCAGAATGTGGAAGTATGAACCTGAAAAAAATCAAGATTGAGCTCAACAGCAAAAATACCCAAACACCCCCAAAATAGGATTCACATCTATACAGATGGAAAACCGCTAAACAAAGAAGTGACTGCATGTGCTCAGGTGTGGTGGAAAACAGGAAGGTTTACAACAGTACTCTTTAAGACAACGAGATACAGCTTCACTACGGAGTCCCTCGCAAGGAAAATGGATCAGAAACATGTTCCCCACACTGTGTGGACAAGGGAGTGCAAAATGATGCTGAGTGAAATATTAAACAGTTCTGTAATGGAGCTGTAAGTCAGCTGAAAGGAAACTGAGGCAGAGCTGTGACAAACCTAAATAACTGGCAGCACTTGTTAGATAAATAGAAGCAAGTGACAACAGACAACAAGCCAGGCTATCTGGGCAAGGACCTTGTAGCACTTTCAGGTGAGACAAAAACCCACTAATATTATTTAATGCTTTTTTCCCAGAACCATTGACATGTCACTAGGGAATGTCAACAAATAATGAAATAATAACACTTATATCGTAAAAAGATACGTTATGCAAAGACAGTTGCTATGAATATTCAGTCATTACTTACACTATTTTTTTCTGAAGCATTTGCAATTGACCATTTCTACACTGTTTCGATGCCCAGAATGCATTCTGGACACAAATCTGTGGGAAGCATATTTTCCTAAGAATATTATCATGAGTGCCAGAAAGGCTGTTGGTCTGAAAAAGTTTCATATGACTTTGTTTGACCAGGGACAATGGGGCAACATGTCTCAGATAAAGAGTATTCCTCACAAATTCACTGAGTCCAAAATTTTTGAAAAGTTAGTCCTTGAATAATAACTTTGTGGAAGGAAATGATCGCAGTTCACAGACATCTCCTGAGCAGAAAATAGTAACTAAATACCGTGGTAATTTAGTGTTCACTGGAAGTTATTCACTTAGCTCAAGTCAAATCACACATACTCTATGTATTAATTCTAAGCTACATTTAACTAAAAAGGTGGAACAAAGGTGCAAATGTTTTCTTCACACTTTCGTGGACTCCATTGGTGTTATCTATGTCTATTTACTCTAGCTGGGGTAGATCTAGACTGTTGCTTGTGACACAAAACTCTACTGTATGTCTTTCCCTCTTAAAATGAAAAAAAATCTCTGTGAAATCCAAATCTTCATCCTAGCTCATAAAACCAGACCCGGTGGGACTAGTTTCAGGAATATCCTACCAACTGATGTGAATAGCTGGAAAAGAAGTAGAGCATCCTCTGAGTAAGGACCACATGCCTAATTCCAGGAACATTTCTTGCTATACAGCAGGGCATTTATAGAAATACCATCAACTACATTAAAAACAGAACCTAGCAGAATATTGACCTGCAAGACAGTTGGCCATTTAAACACCAAACAGTAGTAAACTACAAAATATGTCCATTGCTTCTTACTGTATATTGTTATTGAATTTTCCCACATTACAGAATTTCTTTTCCTGAATATACGTAGTTTATTGGAGGAGTAATACAACCAGAGATTAGAAGTATGCTAAATACAACCAGTATTAAAAGTATCCTCTGTGTCATTCAAATGGAATCAGACTTGCTCAAAGAGCGAGCACGGTTCCAATCTCCATCCCCAGTGTTAACATTCAGGACTCCCTCCCAGGGTTGCTTATCTGATAAAAAGACTCTCCATCTGGAGTCTGATATTAATGCAGAAATCCTAGAAACGTGTCTAGAAAAGTCCCCACTATTCAACTAAAAAACATTAAACAGGACATGAAGGGAGGATAAAATCCTTTCAGGATAAAATATGTTTTCTATACTTCCTTTGGAAAGAGTGACAACAGACAATCTCAGGGTGAAACTGTAAATTCTCCAAGGAATAAACAAAACAGCTGAAAACGTCACAGATTAATGGTATCTGAATCAATGAAAAGGTTTTAACAAATTAAATATTTGCAACAATTCAGCTGTTTATTTAGGCCTCAGTATTGAAATACTGTTAGACTCCAGTACAGAGATAAGCAAGTGATGAACCAGAGACCTCTGGACCTAAATATACCAGCTATTTCTGCTTGAGTTTAATGACCAACCCTGGAGCTAAAAGCAGCAACAGCATATCATCTGTGGATTGGGACCTGAGAGGATAAGGAAAAGGCACTGACTATTGGCCAATAAACACTTAATCATGTCTATCCATCTCTCTTAGGGTTTTATACTGCCGTCCATCACTGTACTATCTGAGCGCCTTCATGTAAAATCAATAGCAATAGTGAAATCTCTGGAGGATGTCACAGTAACTCTGGCACATCTCCTCTTCCTGGGTCAAACTTTGTGTTTGCCTAACCATGTAGTCACACTCTTTGATTTTAATGAAGCTATTCATAAGTAGTACGTTAAGGAAGCTTCGCATAATGATACAAACATTAAACTATTCCTCCAAATATTGTTGCTAACAAGAAGGGCCAGGTTCAGATGCAATGATTTCTTCTAAAACTTGCCAAAACTAGCTCTAAACATAACCCAGAAACTCATTAAAAATTGAAATATTTTCCCTGAGTTTACCAAGAAGTATTAATTCTTTTCTCAGGACTTCGATTCTAAAACTAGGAAACAAAGCTGAGAAGAATACAGCACTGATTTGCATGAACTGCTTAGGAATGTTTCTACGAAATGTCAGTATTTAAAGTAGTCCCATCACACCAATGCAGAGATACACACAGCATCTTTCAATACAGTCTTTAACTTGATTGAACATTTGATGAACAAAGATTTCTTACTTTATCCATCAGCTGCACCCTCTTCATCGTTTACTGCCAGAAAAGGGAAGACACAGCTCTAAAAATGCTCTCAAGAAGGGCTGCCTCATTTCTTAGAGGAAACAATTTATTGTCTCCCCTGTTGACACTATTTGCCAGTGCTATTCCTATATCATAGCACCTAAATGATGCTACAATCATCTTCTGGCACATCAATGTCTTCACTCCACTTTTCAGCACACTCAACCAATCAGATCAGTTAGGAATAGGTGTACTTACACATACATATGGACTCAGCTTCATTTACTAACCCATACAAAACTGGGGTTCAGTTATGGCAATTCCTAAACAGATCACACTTAATCAGTTCTGATTTTCTTCACCATACAAGTAGAGCCTTATTTCATTACACTAATGCTCCAAATGTTACTGATTCTTTTTTAATGGAATTCCTTTGATTTTAATGAAATAAGAATTGTTGTGCTCAAAATTGTGCAAAATCTCTCTGGAGATCTCTATTTCACCTGTGCACAGGTTAGTGACTGTGCACTAATAAGCCACCTTCAGGAATCAGATTAATAAGACTATTGATATATCCAAGAAAACAACGAGCTGCCAGAGCCTAAGTGGTCTGTTGGACTGGCATGCTGAGACAGGCTAGTGTCAGTCCTAATGGTACTCAAAGGAGAACTGTGGTAGCATCAAATGCAGCTGCCTTTGACACTCTGGCCTGTAAAACTAGGTATCATGTACAGCTGGGCTGGGCAATGAACCACCTCAGACCTTGGAAGAACAGTCGCAAACCCAACTTTACTGGGAATATCCTTTATACATACTACCATACTCTGAATATTTGCACAGAGGAACCTCAGTTTTAGTGATAATGAACAAAAAAGCTTGAGACAAGAAATGGGCTAAAGTTCAGGGGATCCCAGCTTCTTACCTCCCACTTTCAGAACATATGCCGACCTTGCAGGTTGAGTTTCATTCATTTCTCCAATTCCATCTGATTGTACAGTTTAGAATTAAAATAACAGCTGCTTGAGTTCAAAAATATTTTCTTACTATGTTCCATTTTTTTTTACAAAGACTATTTGAATGTTGTTTTCCTGCAATTAAATGTCCAGACTAAAAATAAACTGGATTTAATTTCCAATTACATCAGGAAGAAAAAAAAATAACTGGATATCAGTTTATTGCCATGAATCTTTGATTTTCATTAACAACCAAGTGAAATTGTAATATATATGTCACTAAGGCAGTACAAAGCTCATAGCTGGAAGAACTGGGAGTATATACTGTGTATACCTACAATTATATATATTATTTCAAGAACAACCCAATAAAACCTAAGCTGTTGAATAATATTAGCAGAGTGTACAGAACCTACTTAAAACTCACCAACCCCAAACAAAAAGTCCATGTATAGCATAGAACAAACGCTCCTAGTTTAACGTTTTTTGAGTTACCAGGCGATTGCATCTAACCTGCAGCATATCCAAGACTTCCCTTTTTCACAGATGCACCTCAGCTACTAACAGAGAGCTAGTCCTTTTCTGATCCTTCTGTTGAAGTCATACCGGGCAGAAAAGGAAGGCTTGAGGTCACTGCTCTCTCAGCATCTGCAAAGGCACATGGGGTTTACAGGCACCCTCCAGAGAGAGCATGGATGAAAACTATCATAGCTGAGCATCTGACACTTCTGGGGCTGGTCAGTTAAGTTACGTAGCAGAAACGAAGTCCTTCTTGCACTGCTGCACTGAATGAGGGTAGTCTTTTCTTAGCATTCATTTCATTCATTACAATAAATCCTACTAGTAAGTTACCAGATGGAAATTGAGTTCTTAAACCACACAGATTTAGTTTTGCTAGTTTTATGGTATAAAAATTTACTATGGGTATGCCTTCTCTAACAAAATAATTTATAGGTTTGTATTATAGATATTTTCTGGATGTTTGCAAGGTAAACTTGGATGTTACATTTTAATTTTCTAGACACAGAGGAATGTTGGATATGGATGGAGGAATTATCGTTACTGGATTTGTCTCTTGCTATTGCCACTAACATATAGCAGAGCAGCTACATAAGCCATATTGCCTCACCCTGCTTTTCCTTCCCTTGGGGGAAAACGGCTCCACAGGAGCTCCTCCTTTTATGCAATGGCCCCTAACCCTCCTCTCCCCCAGTTCCACCCTCCAAAAATAGAGCTATGTATGCCCCTGTTTTTTCTGCTAAGCACCCAAATTCTTCCCAGAAAAATTTTAGTACCTTGTTGTTTACAGAATGTTTCAAAACTGCAGTAGGAGGAACGGTAGAAAACAGTAAAAACATTACAGCACACTCCGTCGTCTCTCCCCTCCAGCCTCCCAACTCGGTAATTGGAAAGTAATTGTATTGCTTTTGGTTTTCTCAGGTTTTCCAGAAGAATTTAACTTTCAGCAGGGAACATATCTGGAAATACTTCTATGTTTTAAACATAGAGTTCTAATGAAAGTTAAGTTGCACTCTTACCTACAGCATTCTCTGCTGTGAAGGTTACTGTTTAAAAAAGTCTGTTTATACTGCACCATCTGTTTGGCTTCTTTACACTCACTTTGTTCTTTATTGTGTGCTGTAATTAATGAGGCTTTCTGTATTATTACCGTAATAGCTGATGTTTTTCTTTATAAATGAGAAGCAATAGCTCCTTCATGATAATTTCAGCTTACTTCAACAACTGAGGAGAATTGCCTTAAGACAGGACCTTTCAGTTGAGGTACCTTCGTGGTATCTGAGCAGAAGTCTTAGCAACATGGCAGACCACTTGCCTTGAGATACCATGAAAATTAAGCTCCAGAGAAGCTGGATTAAGTTAGGATGGCAACTTCGTCTGCAAAGGAGAGTTGTCACATGTGACTACTGCACCATTTGGCAGATAACAAAAGAAAGAAACAAAAAGCTGTCTGACAGCTTTCGTTTCATCTTTGTCCAGTGGCTTCAAAATACATCACAAAGATAAGGCCATGCTGCTAATGCCTTTTTGACTAGGCCGACAGTTTCTGTATGTTCGTGTCCCCTCCATCCCTTTTTTGAAGTTGCAGACCATCTTATCTTTAGGGGGAAAGACTGAGTACTTTAGATATACAAAAACAGCACCTTCATAAGAATAAGAGCAGAAATTGAGTAACAAACAAACTGGTTTGGTTTAACATAGCTGAGGGAGCAAAAGTGCCACAAAACATGAAACAATCACTGCCTTTCACTTCACAGATATGCATGCTGTGCTAAAACGAAGGACCCTCCTTTTAACTTTTTCATCTCTTTTCTTCAACTTTCATCTATGATAAATTCCTTTCACTCTGCAAACTACGGCTGTACATACGAGAGTTTTGAACTTGCCATTTAGTCTTAGCTAAGGCCTAAGAGATAATCAACTGAGGCTAAAATGACCTCTGATAGTTGCCTTTCAAAAACTTAACAGCCTACCTTTAAAACCACATTTCACCATCTGCCCATCAAGAAAAATGATTTCTGATGGTCTATACTCACTGTTCATCAAGGGCTGATTTTCTCATTTGGGTGGAGTTTTACGGAGCTGATTCTCTCTCTCAACCCTTTGTGTTATTAACTATTACTTATTGAGAGATGTGTTCAAACTGACAGCAAAGATGTAACGGGGTGGGACTGGGCTATATTAACAATTCTATTCAATTTGATCTGTGTTATCTGCAGATAATCTCTACATGTTTGCTAGCAATCTCTGGAGTATTATGTGTATTGAAACTTCCTCATAATTTTGAGGGGGAAAAGCAGGAAAAGAAAGGAGGAATTAGGAAGGAAAATATTGCAGATTTCCTAATGTCACAAAACAGTAGAAGAAAGACCCTTTTATCTCATATTTTGGTATATGAATCTTCTGTCAATAAAGTTGTGCATTATATATGTACACACACTCACACACACATATATATATATACGTGTATACATACATATATGTATTTTCTGTCTTTCATAGTGTCAGAAATCTTTGACTTGTCCCTCAAACTGGCCTGAAAAGCATGAAGAGACTTCTGTAGGATATTGTGTGGAAAGGTTCATGTAAGGTGCAGTACTACTGCTTAAGTCTGTGCTTTTGCTGTAAGATAGCATGAACCTAACTGCTCCTTACACTGAGAGATGAAGGTTAAAATAAAGACTCACTGCTCTTCTCCAGGAGCTCTAGACAAGAGACAAATCACTTTCCAAACCTGTTCATTGCCTACGTTTACTGACCAGAGCTCATATATAAGCTCCTATAAGTATACGCTGTATCACAAGACCATACTTACCACTAAAGCTAAGTGATTAATTCATAAGGATTATTGCCTTACAAATTAAGACCTCCTCCTCTTCACAGAACACTGGTGTATTTTGCAAATTCCTCAGTTATTTGTTATTCTGTAGTACTTAATTAAATTTAATGCATTTTCAGTTTTATAGGGTAGTAATAGTTGTGTTTTCAGTTGAAATGCAGCAGTCAGTTACAACATGTGTCATATAAGTCATATGGTAGTTTTTCTTTCCTGGCTGGGAATATTAAAGGAAGTCTTAATTGACTGTTACACACATGCAAATTCCATTACTATTTGGGAGAATATTCACTGGCAATATTAAAATTTGTTCAGTTATAAGTAACAATTCATGACTTGGGTATTCCTACTGTCATTTTTGTAGGCTGAATAGTAAGTTCAGTATTCTGTATATAACTCAACCATGGGCCACAAACACCGTAATAACTATGTTCCCAGAAACTAGGAGAGATAAGAAAGTTTACCCTTGTCATTTATCCCTTCAAACCCTGTCATTTGTTGGGAATCCTGCTCCATCACATAAATCACATGTAGCCTTGAGTAACAAGCTGATTCATTTCAGTATATAGCTCAACACTCATTAAAATTAAGTTAAAAGTCTAAAGAAGCCAAATCTATAGAGATTAAAGGAGTAATTTCCTCAGTCTACTATACTTCAGATGCACATTATTTTAATTTTCCATGTATRTTTTCTGTTGTTTCCCTGAATTTTTACTACAATATGCATTTTGAGCCTAAATGATTCTCAAAACAAATACATATTTTCTATAGCAGTTGTTTCTAATGAATTGGACTTCGCTGGTTTTCTACTTAAGGAAAAATTCAACATTTTCTGAAGCACAGTCTAGTGGTATAAAAATACCCATTGGTGTTTGATTATAGACTCACTTTTATGCATTAAAACCTTACCAAATTTCCTAGAGAAACAAAACCATCAAAACACATTTGTTAAGGACAATCTACATAGCATAAGCTACACCTGATAGCATGAAATTTAACAGTTAAGCTTGCATATCCTTTACTAAATCAGACTGATAGCAGAACCATTAGCTTCTTGGAGAAATTTTAACTCCAATTTGCTTTTCTATGGAGAATGCTAAGCGGAATACTTTAGGCTCTGCTACAGCCAAGCTGATAGCTAAAGGATTCCTGTTTTGACCTCCTTAACAAATAAATATTAATTAAAAATGTATTAATTCCTACGTGCTTTTGAAGAAGATATTAAACAGATAGGCCATGGGGATGTTCTTTTTGTTTCTTCCTAGCTTCAGCAATAGAAAAGAAGCTTTCTATTAATTTTTTCTAAAGCATGAAAAAGCTGCAGTGTACGTACATGCACACACATGTAGGACTTGAAGGTGTGATCAGTTATTGGTGTATGTCCACAGCAACAAGTTAGTAAAATTAGTTGTTTGCATATTATAGACTGTAACAATCTTCATAAGCAAACCATTTTGGAGTTATTCTGCTTACAGGCTAAAAAAAAGTTCTACCAAAATGAAGTTGTTCCTTAGCCTATAAATGATATGGCCTCTTTTACTAAATAAAATGCTTCTGTGTAGAAAATAACCACAAGTCTCTACCCCCCCTTACTAACCRATTCATATAGATGGTGTCCCATGAGACACAGCCAATGCTTTTTGCCAGGCTTCCTATTTTCTGTTTGAATTTCCGTAGAATTTGCAAGCATCATTCAAACAGCAGATATTAATGCATTTTATTTATGCTCTCACTCTTCTCTGTGCCTGGTAGGTGATGCTTGCAAATGTAATAGGAATTCTGGTCAACTGCTTAGGCTGTATGGTCAGGAAAGTATTTATAGTCCATTGGCATGGACAATTCTTATTCAATTACACGTTATGTTCTCACGAGGCTTCTAAAAGCCTCTTGCATCTAATTTGAAGGGACCTCCAGGAAAATTCCCAGCTCCAGAAACTTAAATTTTCAATACATTTTCTATCCTGAACAATTAATAAACAAGCTTAGCTAGTAAAAGAGAAACTGAAAGCACCCTTTACCAGTACTATGTGTAGGAAGATTGCTACTCACTAGTAGTTTCTGTTCCAGGAGGAACAGATCACAAAATAAATCACAACAACATGATCTGTGCAGTTGCGTTTATAAATATTCACCTTCTCCTCACAGGTGGTCTCAGAACTGGGCCCAGGCAACATACCAAAAATAGTAAAAAAAATAAAAATAAAAAATTACAAACTGCAGCCTTTTTATATAGAAGCACTTTGCGAGAATTCACGTTTCACTTTCACACTCTCTCACTGCAAGCACTTCACAACCTGATGATGACGGGAGGCCACTGATTACATGACACCAGTGCAGGAAAAAGTAAAAAAGAAATGACTTCACGGCTGTAATACAAAAAAGTAACAAATACTGAAACATTGTCTGAATTGAAGAAATGGACAGAGACGTAAACTGGGAGGAAACAAACAGTACAGAGAGGAGGTGGGATGGTAATTGTTGAATGGCAAATTGAGGCAGGGCATCCAGAAACCCAGAAGAGTCTGCACTGGCTGATACCAGCACACATAACATGTCCTGTATAGTACAGCACAGTGTGCTCTACTGGTCCAACCAGATCCCTGCATGGTATAAGATACAAGCCCAAGAGTTATGTTTTTTAAACAAGTGCTACTCCAAGTTCTCATTAAGGCACTGGAATTTCTTCGAACCACTGGTCTTCCAGATTGTCTACCTACTCACGTGACTGTAGACAGCACAGTTCCATTAGGCACAAATACTCCTGTTATCACCTAAGGTCAAGAATCCTCCTTCACATTACATGCTATTAAATGACATTAAATGGCATGTCCAAAAATGGGGACTAGAGAACAAGACAGAGAGCATATGCACCAAATACCATAATAACTGTTGTTGTCCTGCTTTATGTTTAAGCAGTTCAATTATTTCAATTTAGGTTTTGTTTCAAGTTTTTCTAAACAATGCTGCACTTCTTTGTTAGGCTATTCAGAAAGTTCATGATTTTCATGAAGTTCTGTGATCGCTGAACCACTTGCTGATGTCCAACCAATTGCAATGAAGGTGAAACCCACAGCCATGCCAAAACATTTTATTGAAATGGGAAAACACAGCAAGCAAGCTACAAAATCCACTGAAATAGTACCCCATGACCCCAAACTAGCTAGCACAGAAAGCTACATTTAAATCGATACTTAATTCGGCAGAAAAATCAATTTCTCCTCCTCTACAATCCATAAAATTCATCAGGAAAAAATTACCCCTCGCATATTAGTAGCCCCTTCACTCTACGGGTTTAGAAAATAATTACAATAGACAATTTCAAGCGCTATAGCAGGTTGGGACAACACGCTATAAGGTATTTTGCTATCTGTAAATTAAAACATGGATTAGATGTGAATGTGAACACGTATAGCTTTCCTAGTTTTCCTAGCCTCCCTTTGGCAAAAGCAAACATTGCTTACAGGAGCACTTTTTAGTTATAGCTGTCTACAGTGTCATGCCATGTCCAGGTTTTATTCCCGGAAAATGCACACCTTTTTGCAGATACCATGCAGGATGCAAACAATCCTATGTGACAATGCTTGTTCTGTTAGTATCCAAATAATTTCTCCTAAAGCAGTGCCATCTTGCCTTCATTCTTCCACATGGGCATTTCAGCACTACTGTGAAATAGTTAAAGAGCTTAACTGAATGTCACACACGGAGTTCACGGATCCCTACCAGTATGTGTGCGCCCTTGGGTTTGGATGCTCCACACTTGGTTGTCTGGGCAATCTCCTCATCTTTAAACTTTCTTTACAGTCTAGATAGCTCACTGTTAAGTATGTTTTTAAATATAATGTATAGAATGGTAATGATCTAGCTGAGATTCTGCTTCATATTTGACAAATCAATGCATTTTGTTAGAATGTCTGACTGCATAATATTCTGAATTACTTAGCAAACAAACACCACAGAAATTGCCTTTTCATTTTCACTGCTTGCTGCTATTACAATCTCCATCCCTTTCCCTCAAGTAACTCTTTGCCTTTCTTTTTCTTGGACTATTGGACATTTCTTTCCTGAATTTAGATTGCCTATTCTTTTCAAAGGCTTCAGAGTCTTTGTGGGGATATAGTCACATCTTATCAAAGAGGTCCAGCCTCTGAGAAGTTGTTTTCTTCCACTGTATCCCAGAGCTCAGATCTTAACACTTTTTTGTATTCACAGTCCTGTATTGTCTCTGACAGAAGTTCAATAAAATTGTCTTTCTACCCACAATATCAGGGTTCTCAACATTGTTTGAACTGAGTGTTATAGACCTACCAGTCTATCTCTGCTGAGAAACCTGAAATCTCCTGCCTGCCTTATTATACAGTTGGCAAAAGGCCATTGGCAAAAGGTAGCAGTACATCTCTTGAAAACTGATGCATCACTTCAACTGTTTTCAGCCAATTAATTTATGTCATAATTCCGGAATGTTTCCTTTTTATACAGTCACACAGTTGGATACCAGAAAGGTGGAGCATTATTGTTACCATTGCTCCCACTATTATAACCTGTTACTATAAATCTTTTAAAAATGGTTTCCTTCACTACTTTTCCTCCTCATTCCTGCATTTTCTTATTTGAAGTCTTCCATGTTTCATGCACTTCTTTTCTGTTTCTAGCTTTAACTACTCATCTCAAAGTTATCACACAGTGTTACAATGCAGCACACTGGCTTCCCACTGCATCAAACTGGCTGGTGACAGCAGGAGGCGCAAAGATTGTTTTAAGGCTTCACTTTATTCATTTGCTCCTAGCCACATACAAGCTCCCTTAGGTAACGCAGAGGTGCATGTCATTTGAAAATGAAAAAGCCAAACTGATATTTAAATAGATTGAGGATGCAGCAGTACATAGAGTTCCTATATTTGCTCAAGACTGTGCAACCAGAAAAATCTATCCTACCTTGCCAAAAAAAACCCTATCCTTCCAGTTCCCAGGATCACTCCCATTTCATTCATGTAGTTACTTTTTCACGAATGGAAATTCTGTGGCTGTATGCAATGGCTGAATTCAGTGACCTAAGAGGTCACTCACATTTCTATTCCTCATTCTTTATTTTCACTCTTCTTCTGTGTTCTAGAATTGAACATCCTTATTTTAGTTCCTTAGAAACTTCTCTTACCCATCTTCCACTCATTGCTACATTTACCACTTACTCCAACCTTTCCTCTTTTTTTTGGTTTTATATTTAGAGCCAAGTAGACATGAACAGACAAAAGGGATAAGGAATGGTGAAGGACTGAGACAGCATCTCAGAGTCAGAAGCACTTGCATATCAGGACCCACACTCTATAGTGACCCTGTAAGACTCTCAGTCTGTGATACTGTTTCCTCTTCTTCAGTCACCTACATCGGGACTATTCTAATAGTTAATGTGTTGCAGTTTTACTGCCCTCATGCATTATTCTTAGGAATACTGTGTCTGAATCTAGTAACTTATCTCCTGCAGTTCTTTTTGGTACAGACACTATTTCCTCCTCCACAAATACAGGCAGACCACCCTGAGGCTGCAATTATCTTTAATTAGCCACTCTTCTTTTGKTTTTTTTTTTTTCTATCTTCTTTTTTTTTTTTAACTGCCTTGGTTTACCAGCTGTTTCTTACCCATGTTAAGGATGCTTCCAATCTCTTCTGATACACTCTTCGAACCTATATACCAGAAGTACTCCAGCCTTGCTCGCCTTCTTATGCTGCTACAAGAGTAGGCTGGCAGAACTTAGCATTGGGTCCTACAGAGCATGAGTCTGTTGTCTCCATTTTCACATAAAGATGAAATAATTCTCTAGGAAATGTACGTGAATATCAAATCTGTGTTTTGCAGTTGACACAAATATAATTACAAGGTAATATACACATGAAGAACTTTCAGTCCATTGCCTACAGTATCTTGAAAAAGAGGCTACAACGAGTCTAAAAACAGACTAAAGCAACCACATTATCAGTAATCAAAAGTTAAAGCGTGAGGGCTTGCCTGACTTACAGACACTCTACTGAAGTCATAAGACTAATCCTGAATAAGGAAAGCTGTATTTGGCCTAATGCTATTTCACTGTAAATTGGAAGACCATGCTATTCATAAAAATATAAATGTTCCAAGCTTCACTGCTGTAATAGTGATTTTATTTCTGATATGTATCAGCATGAGCTCAGATATGTTATTCAGGAAAAATTATTATGAAAAAAAAATTCCATTCAGCTGTGCTAGCTGTAATGAGTTTGCATTTGTCAAATGGTTTTATGGTTAAATGAAAAGTTAATGATAAACAACCTTTCGGAACTGCTGGATACACCAACCATGTGCTGGGTGTGACATCCGTCTTCAGCAAATAATGTTTTGGGAAGTAATCTGTACGGATATGAAAATGAGTATACTATTTCATCATTAACAAGTACTGCCACAATAAAGAAGAGGAAATGTGAAAACACTTAAAATGATGCTTTTGTTTACCTGTGATAAGGTAACTCCCCCTCTTTTTTTAATGTTTTCACTTAAGAACTATCTACCATTTAGGTTGAATGACAGTTAATAGAGTTATGCCTTATAGCCTGTTTCATTAAACTTTACTGAATTGTAAAAGCATTATTGGTTGTACTACATTAAGTAGATCAACTGATAAAAATCGAAGGATTAAAATCAAGCCTTTTATGCACCCTGGGGAAGATCTGAGAAAGGTAGCACCTGTAGACAGAGGGAGCAATCTTTGGAAGCCTAGAGGAGTGCACTTGGAAATCAGCCTCTCTCCCTCTACCTCTTTTTTATTATGAAGTTTGCTTCCCCTCCCTCCATATTTGTGAGGCGTGTGTGCTGGGATCACTCTAACCGGCCCCAAATTCCTGCATCCCAAATGAGTTTCCCAGATGTAACTTATATTGTGTATCTCTTTTCTCACACACCCACACACATATCCTTGTACTCCATACTCCAACAAAGCTGGCTCTTGCTTGCCCTAACTGACCTGTTCAGTCTAAGTTTGCATTGGTTTATATGTACACACATGGAGACTGAATATGAAGACAATGAATCTCTATATTTAATCTCCCTCATATGTTAAAGATCAGGTATCTTCTACCCTAGATATACACAGAAATCATGTCTTGGTGACTACCCCAGACTGTGTGTTTGTGCAGTGTTTTTACTGTATTTTGCATTGTTTAGATTTGGTAAAATGGAAAAAAGGTTCTTCACTATTTATATTATGCAAGAAAAGTGCCCCTCATAGCATTAAATGATAGTGTTGTATGCAATACACACACATTATCTGAAAGCTTATAGACCTGTTATATGTATATAAACCTAATGCAGACAGCCATAATAGTTTGTATGAGTACATAACAGCGTGCTTACTGATCCAATCATGAAACTAAAAATGAAATTATATTTCCTCCATCATAATACTGAAGTCAGTATATAATATTCTAAAAGAACAAGCACACAATAATACCTAGGTTAATACCGGGTACCATACATTATTGTTCAATGCTATCAAAAAGCAGCATCTTCAGATTCTTTATTGAAACATATTACATTACTTAAATTGTCATGACAAAGACAAAACTGTTCAATTTCAGGTTTTTCTAGAACCTCAGTTTTTATGAAATTGTTGATTTTTTTTTCTAACGGAAGTATAATTTATTTGCTGATTAGATTCCAATAAAGGAGTTTAGTCCTGATATTTAAAAAAGACATGTTTAGAAGTCCTAAGCACTGACAGAAGCATTCTCCTTTGTCTGAACTCACATCCTGACTAGAAAAGGGGGATTTAAGCCTCTTGTTCTTCCTACTATTTGATCATAAGACACCAAGTAACATTCAGCATAACTCGTTTTCATGCAATGCTAAAACTTTGCATGGTTATATATAGTTAAATTTAATAGGAACCGCTGTAAAACTGCAAGGATACTTAATCTGTTGCTCAGTTTTTATCAATTATTTCAGGTTTTTCACTTTCAACCATCGCTTTTAACTGCTAACTTGTGTGAATTATTTAATTTGCACAGAACATCCTAACTGTGTTCCTCACGGATGGATTATCCAGATTGTGTATTAACCTCAAACAGATAGAGAGGCCCTCAGCTGGCTCCTCGCAGAGATGGTATTTACACAGACCATGCCATTTGGCTCGCGAGCTTGCTTCAGGTTCCAGACACACTAAACCTGTGTCCAGCCCAGCCCCTAAGTCTTTCCGCATGGATGGCATGAGGGATTTTTATAAACTTGGCTTCCAGGACTGACTTCCATGAAACCGCAGCTCAGCCAGGGAACTTTTTGTATGCGATATTTTACACCCTTGTTGTGAGTCATGAGCTATCAGCACTCTGGTTTTAAGTACTGTCCTCCTGGAGGGCCAGGATTCAGTACCTCAATTTTGGTGTTAACTAAGAGGAGTTTTTGTTCGGTTGGTTGTATTTTTTTTTTTTTTACCTGTGGATGCAAAATGAGCTGAGGCACTTTGTGGAGTTCAAACGCGGATTAAAGTGCCTGTGAAGAGTCTGCTGGATCTCAACAGGGCTTATTAGCTGAATTTACTAGTTCCTAAAAAAAAACAAAAAACACTTTTAGTGATGAAAAAAAAAAAAAAAGCCAAGACAAGCCGGACGGGGACCAGCACCTCCCCTCGGCAATCACCTGCAGCTCCCGCACAGCCGACGCAGCTCCCGGGCACACGCAGCCCCCAACATCCCCCGGGGGCCCCCAAGGCGCCCTCGCCCCCCACCGGCCATGCCCCCCCGCGCGCCCTT